>NW_027317742.1:5754-9594 GCF_032062135.1 Pyxicephalus adspersus | reverse complement strand
AAAACTTGATGGAAAAGAGCTTCTAATTCCTAACTTTAAAATCTATTTTTCTAACTATACTTTAACTTTGATATACAGAAAAAAAGTAGGATATGCTCCCATTGGCCTTCCTGGAATACCTAATTTTGGTATTTAATAAACATATATCTTTGTTTTAAACATGGCTAGAATTCAGGGGTGTCAAATCTGTCCCGAACTGTATTTATATTTGGCTAGAAAATACCAAATGTCTACTAGAGCTAGCCTGCTGGTAGACAGTGCATGCACCGCTAATACTACAAATCCCAGAATGCTCTGCTGGCGCATCAGTCAGGACCCACAAATGCCCCCTCCTTTGTTGACATTCATTAGCAACCTTCCTCTTTGTAAATATTTTTTCAATAAATATCAAGGTTGGCCCGTGACCAAATTTTTCATTTTCGCCCAGTGTGTATTTGAGTTTGACACCCCAGACCTATATGAACCATTATGCATTCATTTTAAAAACTTTTAACAGAATTTATAGGTCACCTAAAATAACCAGAGGGTGAAGAAAAATGGCCAAACTGGTATGAGCTGATAGGGGGGGTCAAATAAATCAAATAATCATTCGATACACCAGAGGTCTGAAGAAGTGCATCTCTGAATATACAACACGTCAAACTTTGGAGCAAATGAGCTACAGCAGCAGAACACCACGCTAGATGCCAAAGGTAAGAGCAGGACCTGAGGATACAGTTCGTATGGGTTTACCAAATTTGACAAGACAAGATTGCCTGGTCTGATGGGTCATGAACCACATCATTGATCTATCTTGCCGTTTATCAATGGTTCAGGCTGATGATGGTGGTATATACAACAGATGTGGGGGACATTTTCTTGGCACACTTTGGGTCCCTATCTTAGTAATCTTGCTGGCCGTGTCCACCCCTTTACGATCACAGTAATGCCTACTTCGTAGTAGGAAGACACAAATGAAAGTGGTTTCTTGTACTTGACAATGAGGTCACTGGAATTAAAAATCCTCCACAGTCAACAGATCTCAATCAATTAGAACCTTTGAGATAAAATGGAGGATTAAACTTCCATTCATGGATGTGCAGCCAGCAAATCTGCAGCAATTGCATGATAATATCATGTCAATATGGACAAAAATACCTGAGAAATGTTTCCAGCACCTCGTTGGCTCTATGCCACACGAATGATGGCAGTTCTGAAGGCAAAAGGCGGTCCAACTTGGTACCAGCGGCTTGATGGGTGTATATTTTTTTTTGTTTAAATGTAGAGCACAGCAGAGAAAGAAAATCTTCTGCAATTGATCACTAACAATTTAATGCAGACACAATGTAATCCTATAATGCAAGCTACATGTTGGTGGTCAGAATTAAATTTGCACAACTGTGAAGTTTCACATTTATTTGCAGTTAATCTCAGTTTATCAGAATTGTTCATAGCGGGATTCCAGTAACCATCAGCTAATTTTTAGTTACTTGATCTCTGTGTGAATAAAAATTGTACATTTAGCTCAGGATTACTATAACAATGAAATTGTATTGTTTGCTTTTTAGATTTATGCAAGCTTTTGCAGGTTTGGATCTGGTGAGAGGTTCAGCAGCTCACAGAAACACGCAGAGCCTGATACTGAAACTTAAAGTTTTCGATGACTGGTGAAGATAGACTGTCATAGAAGAACCTGGGTGATCCAGCAAATGTGGAATGTGTCCAAGATTAAAAACATTGGTCAACTAAAAGCAAATGGTTTTTAAGAAATCTATTCCAGGTTTGTTGGATCAGGCATGTTCTCCCATGATAGTCTGTCTTCAATAGTCGTGGGCAACTTTATTAAATCAGGTCCACAGTATATGCACCATCTATATGTGGGACTCTTCAGCAAGGCAGAGCTCTGTCTAGTCAATATAAAGAAATGCTTAGCCTGAAAGCAAAGACAGCCACCATGTCTATGGATTGGTGAATTGTCATATAATAAGTCAGAGTCAGTTGTAACAGTTGCAACAGTGACCTGGAGATTCATCAGAAACAAGTGATAGTGACAATCACTAAATGATCATTACTTTATTCAATGTTTTCAGCTCTCCTTTTCTTACTTTGCCTCCTGAGTATCTCTGTTGGGTTTACCCACTGCTCTTGGTCCCTAGGGCTACCATGTGCAGGGCTTTAGCAGCGGGCAAAAGTGGGATCACAATTTTTATTCCATTATATTTCCCTCGGTTAGGGGCCAGACATAGTCATAACCCCAACCACTTGCCATCAGCTGCCAAATCCTGAGGTGGAAAGAGAGTTATTGCAGCTGGTGAAGGACCCACTGAGCCTGGAGAATCTGGTAATCTGAGGACCTGATCTGGAGATCCCAGAGGATTCTTAGGTCTGCACATCATGGTTTAGTGTTTAAACCATGTCCTGGTTTCTGCTTCAAAAATGAGACAACATGCACAGTTTTATGTTCTCTGCACAGCCACTTCTAACCCAACCAAGGCTAGAAACCTAGCACTGGTTACTGTGAACTTTTCTTCAAATGTGGAAAGATCTAATGTGTCGATAAGTATCAATTGAAACTATAAAAGTCGTAATCTAATTAACCCATTTGGGAGTACGGTACACAACCCATTTATTTTCATTTTCACCATCATCCCCATTTTTAAAAACGTGTTGATCATGTCACAAAGGCCAATCAGGACGTTTTCATATGGTATTTGGCACTGTGGTGGTGTTGTACATAAATGCAGTAGTAGTAGTGATCACCAGCTTATTAACGAACTAGAGTTTATTCATAAAAGGGTCATGCCGGCTGATCACCACTTATGAATGGGGAACTTTGCTGACAATCGTGTTGATCACTATCCTTATAAATTAGCCAAAAACTTTGCCTTAATTATAATTCATATCAATAAAATACTAACGTTAAACCAGGTTACTGTTGGAAACTATGGCAATATCTGCTTTTCAGCAAGTGTCTATTCTTGCTGGCATTTTCACAATAGACCTGCAGGTTCAATTAAGAGTGAAATAGTTGAACTCTCTGCAAGAAGAACCCATGTCATGGTTTGTTACCTGCAAAACACTGCAGGTCTCTGTAAAGACAGAGCTTGTACTTTATTATTTCGCAGCCTTTAACTTCCAGCCCTGACGGGATTGGCATTTGCCAACAAAGGTCTGAGCTGTAGGGTGCAGGGAGAAGCTGTGAGATGACTGTGGAGAGAGCAGTTATATCCGGAGGGAACACAAGTTACCAGCCAGCAAGGCAATTCTGCATTCTGAGCATCTGCTGCTTGCAATGAGCTTAACAGATAAGGATCCCATTCTCAGAGAAGTTTAAAGAAAACCTAAGAGAGTTTCTTGAATAGTATTTGAATTGCTGACCTGGTTTAGATCATTGTGCCAGTTTATTGTAATGGACATATTATTCTGAAATTGGAATAGAGGACATGCAGTACTTGTGATTCTCAGGCCACTCTATGGCTTTGGCTCTTCTATTGTGATGTCGTAGCTACTAATATTTTATAAATCTTTGGAGACATTTCACTCATTAAATGTGGTAAATGAAAATGATGAATCAATGGACAATGGAACTCTGCATGTCAAATCATTATCAAATGTCAAATCATTATCAAATGTCAAATTATTATCAAATGTCAAATGGTGTTCAATGCTAATGGTTATCACTTTACCAATACTTTTTGCATTTCACATGATAGTGTTCAACAAGTTACAATTTGCCAATAATATGATTTTAGAATGGAATTAATTACAGGAAGTTATATTAAACTATGAATATCTCTAGAGATAAATCATGCAAAACTAGCTTGTTTTTGTATTATGCAATAGTTCTTAATCAGAAACACA
>NW_027317742.1:0-3432 GCF_032062135.1 Pyxicephalus adspersus | reverse complement strand
GTTTCTGCCAGTCTCCTCACTTTAAAGTCATTCCCTGTTGACTCTTTTCTACATCCTAAAAGGAAAAAACTGTTGGACTAAGCATCTGCATACTGGGAGTAACAAGCCACAAGCAACAATGTTGACTTCTAAAAAGGGATCCAACTACTTCCAACAGAAAACAAGATAGAAATTAGTACTGGAAGTCACATGACTGTGGTTAAGGTGAGTAAAAAGTGCATTTAGAGATAATTTTGTGTTTTAATGCCTTTTTCAGTTTGAGGTGGAAGTTGGTTAATAATAGGAGGTCATCTTTACAGTTTAGACTTTAAATAATTAAGCCATCAAATCTATCAGAGAAGTGAAAAAATTTGAGAACATATACATAATGTATCACTGTTTATACTTGAGTATTAACCAATATTTTTAGTTCTCTCAAATTGCCATTATAAAAAAATATTGGTTTATATTTGGGCCACAGGAGTAGATAGTACTGTGTACTCATGTAAAAAGACATGAGTTTGTTACACACTTTATATGAAGACTCAGCTCCATCTACTGGTGGCCCAGAATAATGCACAACAGAATCTTTTTAAACACGTAACTCTCTTGTAACAGGGAGAAAAATATAAAGATTGAGCCTCTTTTATTTTGATTTTCACATTTTAAATAAATGTTTTTAAAATAATACAAAATCTATGTAATTTATCATGTTAATATTTTAGAAATTTCTGTTGATTACTTTGAATGTTAGAAGTGACAGCCATATTTTTGTGCCCCAGGTTTATACTTGAGTCAAAGCATTTTCCTGTGTATTAGGACAAACATAACTACTTCTGTTCATTGTCGGATTGGTTTATATTCGAGTATATACATAGATTATTTCTGTGGACTTATACTTATAGTTTCAATCTCCCTACTTCAGTTATTCAGTTCACAGGAATATTATTATGGAGGAGATGTTTGGTAATGCCAAAAAGGTCTTGTTGTTCAGCAGCAAGAAGCTACTTAAAGTAATTTGGTGGCTTCTGAGCAGATACTGTGCTAAAGATTTTTTATACACACATTGAAGAAAGTTTAGGTTGTTTGCAAACTTTAGGCTCTTGCAATCTCTACTAAGAAAAATAATTTCAGTCGGCTTTCATTTGTAATCAAAAACCAGCATCCCTTGGCACTTAAATATGATTAGAGTGGGGGAGCAGAGAACATTACTAGATCCCTTGAGATCCCTTGGCCAGGTGCAGGAATGTGTTTATCTCAATGGTTGGTGCAGTAAGTGACTACATAAGTTAAGAGAAAGTGACTAATTTATTGAGTAGAGAAAAGATTTATATTCAGATTGGAAGTTTTAAATCATGAAGTATATGCCAAGAAAAAAAAAGCATATACAGTGCATCTCTGCAATACATACACTCCAATAATTCACACATTATCCCCTAGAAGACAAGTCAGAAATATACTTGTTTATCTGTTGGAAAAAATTAAGTTCCGAAAGCTGAAGTTTAATCAGCTTATATTTACCATTCTTTGGTTTCTCTTTTCCCCACCTGCTAATTATTATAAAATAAAACCTTTCTATTTGTATTACCAACCAAATTTTAGACACAGCAACATCATCATTAGGGATGAGCAACCAAAATTTTAAAATTCGATCTTGCTGCGAATCGGGTTGTTCTCGCTTACCGAACATGGATAATTTTTTGGGACCTGCAAGAGCAATCAGGGGAGCGGAGCTGACAGCGGGACTCACACTAACAGAAGGTTAACTCTAGTGGAGTTGCCGGATTGTGCACAGGAGGATTCCTACGACTACATTCATGAATGCAGCCGCCGTACTCCTCCTGCCTCCCCGGGCACCAAAGGTAAATGAAGGCTTGCCCTCATTTAACTTCTAGTGCCCGGGGATTCCCACGGCTGCATTCCAGGCAAGGTACTCCTCCTGTAATGATTTCCTCGATCTTCTGATGGGTCCACAAAATCGGTTCGCTGAAATTTTGCGGACCTATCAGAAGTTCGAGGAAATTTTCATGAGAATGTCAGAGGAATTCTCAATCATCCCTAATCATCATTAAATCTTGCTACTTTGCTGTGAAATGCGCGTAGATTCTAGTTGGTGCAAGAGGAAGGCAAGATGTTGCACACACACGCTTACTGAGAAAAAAGGTGTGGTCATGTCCACATGTGATGCTGACCATCCATAATTGGGCAAAATGAAATCCAATGAATAAGAGGGGTGGATCAGAGCCAGTCAGCATGAGTAGGAGGGGCTAGATCAGCCTTTCTCAACCTTTTTACCACGGGGAAACCCTTGAAATACCTTGAAATATGTTTTTAGGGAACCCTGCTATAATTACTATAAAATTAGGCAAAATGAAATCCAATGAATAAGAGGGGTGTGCCAGAGACTTTCGGCTTGGGTAGGGAGGGGCTAAATCAGACTTTCTCATCGTTTTTTTGTACCATGGGGAACCCTAATTAACTTCAGGGAACCCCTCCTATAAATAATATACCCTCAGCTCACAGTGTATTAGTGTAATGCGCAGTGAGAAGAATACCTTTTTTATTGCAAGCCAAAGAATGTCACACTTACAGATAGCCAAAAAGATCATTGGTGTCAGTGGTAACAGATCTGGAAGGTACAAATTGCTTATAGCTCAAGGAACTCCTAGCAACCTCTAGAGGAACCCTAGTTGAGAAACACCAGGCTAGATGATGCCGGAAGTCGTCCACTTGAAAATGTTGAGTGTTCCTGCCAAACTTTGGATTAAAAATGCATTGGGTGCCTAATATGCATCTCTCTATCTTTATCCATCACCATACAGCAATAAGAGCTTGTTCTAAATCACTGAGGGGGTCAATCACTTGCTGCTAGGGTAGGCTAAAACTGGGTAAGCACGTATTCTCCTAGAAATAACTAGGGTTCAGGCAGGTGGTTACAGAACAACTTTTATCTATCCCATGTAAAAAACTGCCTACACCTCACTCAAAACCTTGTTACACGCACGACTTCAAGGGCTGCTCCAACTCTCTGGAATTTTCTTCCTCGGCCTTGCTGCTACTTTTACATTTAAAAGAGTCCTTCAAACCCAACTTACTCACCATTTCATATCCTCCCCATATTGTGTGCTACTTCCCCCTTCTTTTAGATTGTAAGCTCATATGGGCAGGGTCCTCTCCTCTTGCTGTGTCACTGTCTGCATCATTTGCTACCCTTATTTAATGTACAGTGCTGTGTATTATGAAGGCACTATATAAATATTGTTAAATATTATTATTATTATTAATAATAATAATAATACACAAAGTAGTGGGTTAAAACCACTTTCGGGTGAAAGTAATACCATTGATGATTTGGTACAATGGCCCCTGACAAGAGAGGAGATATATTAAGCAGAAAGTGAACAGTCAGATTTTGAAGGTGATGTTTTGAAAGCAGAAAAACTTGCAAAGAAA
>NW_027317741.1:0-9615 GCF_032062135.1 Pyxicephalus adspersus | reverse complement strand
CGCGGATTTTATTGATGAATCAGGGGCATTGTGTAATACACACAATATAACTTGCACTAAATGTGCTGACTGCTGACAATTTAACAAAACTGACTAGCTAGTAGCTCATGTAAAAAAAATGCCCTATAAAACACTGAACTATGCAGCTAACAATGAATTAAGAAGGTTCCTACACTGTCCCTGTCACACTACAACTCTCTCCCTGCGTCTGTCCTCTACACAACTGGCATCTAGAGTTGGGTGTAATGCATCATCAATGTCACTCAGAAGTGTACAATTTTAATGAATAGAGTACTGACAGGTGGCAGCAAAAAAGATCAGCAGGAGGAGGAGGCAGTGGGCCCTGAGACAGTGCGTGGACCGCATTGGTAACTAGGATCTGCAGCTGGGTGTAGTGCATCACCAATCCTACCCATAAGTGTACAATTATAGTGAATGGAGTACTGAAAGGTGGCAGCAGCAGGAGGAAGTGGTGGGCCCTGAGATGGAGCAGGGACCGCATTGGTAACTGGCATCTAGAGCTGGGTGTAGTGCATCGTCAATGCCACCCAGAAGTGTACAATTTTACTGAATGGAGTACAGAGAGGCAGGAGGAGGTGGTGGGCCCTGAGTTGGAGAGTGGACCGCATTGGTAACTGGGATCTGCAGCTGGATGTAGTGCATCACCAATCCTACCCAGAAGTGGGCAATTTTAATGAATGGAGTACTGAGAGGTGGCAGCAGCAGGAGGAGGCGGTTGAAAGGATCTGCTTCTACTTCTAGTTCCTCGAATGCACCCAGACTTCTCCTTCACCCAGAAAGACAGACGTCTGGAGAGATATCCCAATAACACACACGCACACAATATGGTTTTAGGAATATACTCTTTATAATCTTTATTTGACAAGGCGGTCTTTTTATACACATAGGTATACAAAGGGGGGTCTTTATTCACATACAGATATTTAAGTTTTGGCAATATATAGTGTTATTTGATACATTGCAAGGCATACACGGCATACATTGTATTTCAAAGAATTTAGAATTTTCGCCATCTGGTTACAATTAAACTAGTAGTAGATAAAAGAAGAAATACAACTCCTTATACAAATATATGGCTCAAATTAGCTCTTAGCTATACAGTCATGCAATAATACTTATTTAACCCTTCAATCCCCTCTTAAGTCGTGAACATGACTTATTTTCTTTCTAACATAGAGAGGTAAATAGCATATTTTTGTCCAGGATCTGTGGGCTTTGGACACATAGCGCGGAATGTTTGTATAAGGGATACATTGGATACAACAACATAAAATAATCAAGGAAGCAATTATAATTACAATACTGATAAATAATGCAGGAATAGCTGATAGCAGAGATGGCACGTCTGGAACCACAGGGGCTATGGGTATGATCTGAGCGTTTACTGCTCTAAGATCCTGGACAAACCTTAAGGTATTGTCAGCCTTTCTCACTGGGTTGATAGGTGTATTATAGGAGGAGATAGTTTCTTCAATAACCCCTGCCCCTAGGAATTCCATCAACATAGGCTCAATTCCCTTTCCTTTTTCTGGGGAAAGTGGGTATTGTTTAATGTAGACAGGTGCAGTGCCGGGCTTAAGCATTGCCTTATATGGGGTACAAGAGATAAGGCCAACATCTTGGTAAGTATTTGCCCAAACCTCAGGAGGAACCTGATCAAGTAGCGGATCCTGTGGTTGGCATTCCAAATATAAAAAACAATAACCGTTTGTTACATGGATGGGCATGACTGAGGATGTGACATGTAGCTGTCCTGTCTTACTAATCCCCAACTGCAACCTCAATAGAACAAACAAATCTATCCCTAATAAATTCACAGGACAATTTGGAATGATCCTGAAAACTAGCTACTAATCAACCACATTTCTTGGAGGTTGTTGCAGTGCACTTCAAATGCTTGTAATTTGGTGGCCTGGGATTTCTTAGATATTTTGGGACTATTATCTATGAGTGTCCTCATAGGCTGCAAGATATGACATGCAGAATTCCCACACACACAGATATCACACTCTGCCCATGATATCGTTACGCATGCCCACAGAGTGGATAAATTTTACCAAGCAGTTTTTTTATATAGAAAGCACAGCTAAAGAATGGGGGAGGGACAGCCTGTGTCCCCATCTCATTCTAGCTGCGCTCACTGCCCAGCTCTTATCGGCAGCTGGAATGCTCTGCACGGATCACAGCTGAGAATGGAGCGTCCTCGATTGTTCTTTCAATGGATTACAGCTGCAGATGAGAGCTGGGTAGAGGTCCACACACCTAAAGTTGGCTGTTCACAACTATGTACATGCACATATTTTAATGTGTGTATGTATGGTTTGTAAAAATCTTCATGATTCTACCTCATTAAGCTCAATCAGAGGTAGATCATTTGAAGAGCACTAATTTGCCTCCTCGCTATCACGCAAGGCTGGAAATTATCTTTCTTTGTCCGGAGGACAGTGGAAGCCTCTTGCTAGAATGGCTAGCTGAGACCACAATCCTGATTTTGGTGAAAGCACATTATTCTACTGTCTCACATAGATATTCCCGTGTTTTGTATTTCTCCACTTCTTTTTTTTATAGATTTTTTTTTTTCACTTGTCAACAAAATAAATCCACATGTGCTGCATTATCTGACCCAGTGCAACAGTGCTTACATTTTGCCCCTAGATTGTATGTATGTCTGGCACTTACTAATGCTTCACTAAAACCTGATAAACAGAGTTTACATCTAGGAGCACAATTATTGGTTTTACAATGGTTTAAACAGGATTAAGCTTAGTAGAGTGGCAACTGGAAACTTCTTGGTAATAGTAATAGTATACCCATATATATCTACATGTAAATATTTTGTATTGTGTGTATGTATGCTTTGTAAGAATCTTCAGGATTCTACCACATTACGCTCAATCAATCAGAATTTGCCTCCTCTCTATCACGCAAGGCTGGAAATTAACTTTCTTTGTCCGGAGGACAGTGGAATCTTTCTGCTAGAATGTCCTCTGGCTAGCTGACACCACAATCCCTACACACAATACCCATATATCTACACACAATATTCACAAACAAACAGTTTACATTTGCAACCCAACAATGTCAATTTGCAACAGAAAATATATAAATCAGTCAATGAATTAGTTATCCCTTTAAGAGGTGTTTGGTTGTTGTCAAAATAACTCACATTTTGTTTCTCTTTTTTTTTTTAGACAATGATTAGGCAAAAATATGACCAGCAGCGGTCAATTTTTTTTAAAAGACAAATTGCGGAGAGGTTTGCAGACAGGCTTTGGACCCCTGCAGGGATGCGCCCAACAGTCGCACAGATCCAGCACATATGGAGCGACCTAAAGAGGAGGAGACTGGATTTGGTGCGCAAAGTGGGGGACCGCATCCTGTCTGGTAAGTTTTGCATTTTGTCTTCTCCTCTTGTTAAGGACTGGTGTTTTAGAATGTTTGTTGTTTGTGTAAAGAAGTATAGTTTAGCCTAGAACTGTTTGTTTTTCACTTCCTCCGATGACAGAGGAAGGAAGAAACGCAAGGAAACCAGGTTCTACTGTCCTGACTGTGATGTTGGACTTTGTGCAGCACCCTGCTTCAAAATCTACCACACCCGGGATGTCTACTAAAAAAGTAAATATTTTTTTTTTCTAAAATCTGCATATAACCTATATTATTATTTATCAATAGTATTGCACCCTTGTTTGGAAAATTTCAGTAAGAAATTTTTGATAAAAAAAATTTTTTTTTGATAAATCACATTGTTGTGGTCTCATATTTCATTATTTTTTATAATAATGATTTATAATTACGTATTATTTTATAATTTATGATTCTAATATAATAAATAAATATAATAATTATACCCAGGAGTTAATCCTAAGAATTACAGGCCCACAATATAAACAAAAATTTCTACGCAAAAAAAATAGGATCACTTTTTGCATCAAAAAATGACAGAATTAGAACGCTAGGGGGGTTAAATTCCCTTTGAAGATAAAATTTATAAGGGTTTGTGTTCATATTTAATTTACCTCACCTTGATTAGTATGATGATGGATGAAAGTTCCCACCATGCAATTAATTATACTATTTGCAAAACTAACTAAATAAATATACTTCCACCTCCCTAATACAAAGGTGGGAGCATAACAGCCATAGATTGGAGTCAGTTACAAAGCTGTAGCCTAATTCTGACTGCTAATTCTTTTGGCAATTAAACCCTTTGTGATTGTAGGTAACATTATTTGAAAGTTGAGGAAATAGCATGCACCTAAATCACTAAAAATCAAATCATTTACATTTACTCAAGGAAAAAATAAAGATTGGGTATACACTAGATAGGCCTATCTATAATCTAACCTGACCTAAAATTGCTGCTGTCAATTTTGACACTACTGTTTCCTTTTTGGTAATCATTTTTTATAGTCCAATCACATTTTTTCCTAGTGCTTTTGGACCCTGTCTTGATCATTAAAAATGTCCTAATACTGAACAATTTGTCATATTCAGTGATCTCCTATTTCTTAAATCTCCCGCCTGTGCCCTGTATAAGTGATAGACAAGAGATTTTTGTGAGGTTGATATGACTATAAAAATCTTTATTTCTCAACTTTGAATTTTCTGGTGGCAGTTTAGGAGCTGTGCATTTCACTGACAAAAAATGTTCGTTCTCTTACAAGATGCTACAGAGCCTTAAGATACACCACAATAAACAGGGAAGAGGTCATAGGGCTATTTAACCTTTAACCTTTGAACAATTCTACACTCACCCTGCCATCAACAGAAACACTTCTTCCAAAATGAGTATCTCTCCACCAACTGCTGGAGCAAAATTTCCCAAAATCACCCTAAGTGACATAATATCAGTTTGGCAAAGCTGCATGCTTTGTAACTGTATCTGTGCGCTAAGCCCTGTGGTACCCAGACACAACTTTTTTGGTCAAATGGCCATTCTTGCCTTCTGCTGGAATTAGAAAGTCCTCATTGCCAGAGGCTGCATATAGGCATTGATTGTATACATGGCTATGGACATTTGATCCAATAGTATGGACAGGAACAGTACATTTCCTCAATGGCAAACTGGAGAGCATCTACTGAAACCTGTAACTACAGGATGGCACAGACTGCTAAAAGTAATGGTGCAGCCATTTGTCTTGTCAAATGGTTTCAGCATAGTCACCTGTACCCTCCTTAGTACCCTCATTGTTACCACTCGCCCGCAGATCATCTGTTCAACGGCTTGCAACACCCTAAGCCTCCCCTTAGCCGTGCAAAGAAGTGTCTTTCTTTACATCCCCTGCCCTTACTCTGAGACTGTGCAGAGCTGAAGGAATTTCAGAGTATGTGCAGCAGCCAATGAGTGGACTATTTCCTGGTTCCAGTCTTGTCCTGCTATTGGCTGCTTGTCTTGTTTATACCCTGCTTGTTCCAGGCTCTTGTTGCTAGATCCTCAGCCTTGCTGGCTGAGACTTGCTCAATTATTTTCTGCCATTTTGTGAAGGGTGCTCTGGTGAAGACCTGGATACACTTGTACTCCGCACCCCAGGTAATCCTGCATCACCTGCAAGGGAAAATAGCCCTAACACTTATCCTCTGACTCCCTGGAACTAGTATTACCCTCAAGCACTCCAAGGATATTCAATATCTTAAGATCAGAGGAGAGATTGGAGTGTTGGCAGCAAAAAAAAAGAGAAAATGCTACAGGATTCATGGTGGCTATATGCCCCTCCCAAACTTCAAGAGTTGTACATGGAGTAAGATTCCTCAATGACACTGAGGACTCCGGGTCCTCTGCTCCAGGCAGTTTGACCAAATTGGGTCTTTTATGCTGAAATGCCCATTTAACCCCTGGATTTGTGTCATCAAGGAGAGAGACCACTATTGGGTAGTCAGCCTTTTAGAATAATGATAAAGTATTTTATGTTATCCAATTGTCAAGTTTTAAACCAGAGCACATAACTGCTGCATCCCTAATGAACACTGTATCTTAAACTCTGGAAAATTGGACTACAGCAATAGACTGTTCGATAATTTTGCTTACAGACTATTTCTAATAAATTCCTATTTTTGTAAAGCTCCTCTTTTTTATGATTGAACAAAATTAGCAACTACTATCTTAGGAACATTTTAAAACCACTAGAAATGTCATTACATATCCCAAGAATAGTTGTTGGGATATGTCAATACTTAACTTACATAAGACAGGTATTCTCTGCTTGAAAGGAATCCAATTATGTTCTCCAGAGTCTACTAAACAAGAATAATAATATTAGGAGATATGGAGGTTTGTACACAGAGCTGTGAGGATGCAGAATTCACACGCAGCTAGCAGTGGATACATTTCAAAGGCAGAAATCTGAGCTCGTGCTATGAGATGGGGGCGGGGCTGCCTGTGTTTCCTTCACATGAAGGCTGCACAAAAGGACACAGAGCACAGAGCAGCTTCTCTGAGATCCGTGCATCTGAGGATGAGAGCTGCCGAGAGCTGGGCGGGGTATTCAAATCAGCCGGGCGGAGCAACCGGCTAAAAACCTCTGGGGAGAACTATGCTCCCAATATTGTACAATATTTATAAAGTATTTGCTAAATTAGATGTTAGCACAAAATATGACATATATACAATATAGGTCATAGCTTGGCATTCTGACAATGCAAAGGGACATAGCAACATATTAGGTGTCTTTAGGATTGACTACTGTTAGTTGTATTACAGTAATGACATTATACATTACCTATTAACCAGCCCTCAGGCATTTCTCCAGGGAATGAATTTCTGGTAGAGGGCTGTCTGAGGCAGGATATAGGCATCATGGCATGATCCTGGGAAACCTGTGCGTGCACTCATGATTTTTCTGTTGGCATCACAGACTATTTGGACATTCAGTGAATGATATCGCTTCCGGTTGCGAAATGCGATTTCCTGCAATTTAGGCCACATGAGTGCCCCCACATGAGTCAATGGCCCCCAAAACATTCGGAAATCCCGCTCGCCTGAAGAAATCCACCTTGACCTTCCTCCACTCCTGAGCTGTTTGAGGAAAATGAATATATAGTGGGACAAGGTCCACAATGGCATTGATGACCTTCGTAAAAACCCTGGAAACTGTAGACTGGCTTAGTCCACAAATTAAGGCCGAGGAGGTTTGAAAGGAACCCCTTCCTAAATTATACAGAGTAGCCAAGAGCCTGGTCATTCCTGGCACTGCCTGGCTTCTCTTAGTTTTTGGAGCAATTTTCTTTTCCAGCAAGCTGTGCAGGTGATGGATGACCTGGCGAGACAGGCGGAAATGCCTTTTGACATCCTGGTCACGCAAACTTTCCAGGCGGCTACGCTCCAAGAAGATGCGTGGTGCCCGGACTGTTTGGGAAGTATGAACTTGCTCTTCTGGTTGCTGTTGTTGTTGTTGTAGAGCAACTCTAGTTCCAAATCCAGATCCATGACAACAGCAAACAAAATCCTTGAACAGGTGCACATTTGAATGCGCGAGCGGTTACATGCGCGTTTGCGCACATACTGAATCCCTATAAATTTGCCCAGTTTCTTAGCCATTCTGCTCATGCAAACCAAAGCTTGGGGAGAAAAAAGAAAAAGAACAAAGGTTGCAACAAAAACAAAATTACACCATTGACTTGATCCCTCCAAAAAATGTTTTGGGTGTGTTGTCCCAAAACTCTTTTATTTTGTGACTTCTAGTTACATGGAGCCAAGGAGAATGGCCACCACCACTGCCACCGCCACCACCACCACCACTACCACCCTGGGGTCTTCAGTCCATAGATCAACAGGCAGCTCCCTCAGGCCAGCTAGGTTGCTCTGTGAAGCAGGCCAAGTAACATCTAGGCCCCTGGTCCCTCAACCTATGCTGTCTGCATAATGTTATGGTGACCCACAAAGTTATATGATATTGTAGTAATTTTCCCTTTATAGCAACCAGTGGATGCAGGTGGATTGGGTCAACCCAGTGTGGGCAGCAAGCTTCTAAACCTCACTCAGAGGCTGGTTGCCCATTTTGATAGATTAGTAGAGTCAAGGATGCCTGGCCCAAGTTCAGATTATTTTGAACCGGTCCTTGCGCTCCTACATGAAAACATAAATCAAAATCGCCAGGACTGAGAATTTAACCAACAACATCTGGTGGCCGTGCATCGTCTGATAGAATCGGTCCAAGAACAATCGGCCACTTTGGGTGCCTACATGTTCAGAGTTGACCATCTCTGTAACATGGTAAGTGAATCCGTAGGCCAACAATCTCGCCTACATCAGGCCATTCATTCAAAGGCTGGGTTGGCAAATCCCATTAAGCCCTGCTGGCCCCCATCTCCTACAGAGCAGCCAGCTCCATTCTTCCCCCCGGCTCCACCCCATGCCCCTGCCCGTCCAACCCAAGCGCCTGGCCTAAGCAATAGACATGCTCTGGAGGTGGGCCGCACTCGCGCCCGTGCTGGGCGGGTGGACCATGGGCGTGCTGTGGGGGTGTCCCGTGGCCGAGGCCAGGAAGTGGAGGTGACCCGTAGCCGGGCTGCTAGGGTGGGCCGCGCCCGTGGCCGGGCTAGTGAAGTGGGCCATGGCAGGTTTGGGCGAACTTTATAAGTGGATGCCAGGTGCCAGGTGAGAACATTCTTCCTGTCAGTCTTCACTCAGTTTTTTTTATGACTCCATGAGCTTGCCAGTGTGGGTTTGAGTTGGTATCCTGTGTGAAGATGCTTGTTTGTATAAATTGGCTTAATCTATATTTTGTGTTTGCCCAATGTCCACAGGTTAGTAACCCTCGCACTTTGACACTTTACCTATCTAAGTTTGTTTTGATGCGGCCCAAGTATGCTCCAAATGCAGTTTTGCTATCTACTCCCCGAAAAATGTTCCAGTACATTTGTCAAAGTGATTCTAATCAAGTATGAAGTCTCAGCTCAATACTCTCCAGCAGCTGAAATCTAATCGCCTTAATTGGCGGATGCGCGACCCCTATTGCCCATTTTGTTATGAAGGCAAGCATGCGGCTTGGCAGTGAGATGCGAATGAACGAGCGCATATGACTCCAGCCCGCGATAAACCGGCTCGATATAACGGCGCGAAAGTACTCGCGACCAGCAAGCGCGGATTTCATTGATAAATTAGGCCCATTGTGTAAAAACTAAGGTTTATTTTTTGTGTTTTTTAGGGATGAAATTGGATTAGCCATGCTGGAAAAAATGTTGGAAATGTGAACTGAAATAAAAATCAAATAAATTAAATTAAATTCACAAAATCTGGCTTTTAGTTTTTTTCTACAAAATTTAATTTTTTTAATCTCTCCCCAAAAACTTAAAATATCCCAACAAATATAAAAATTTAATAATACTAACAAACACATACATACATACATATACATATATATACACATACATATATACACATATACACATACACATACACATATACACATATATATATTTTTTTTTTTGAATGCTGTACCGCCTGGGCACATCCCGAGGAGGGTCCAGCCTCAAGTGCTGCTCCACGGCAGACATCCTCCTGTGCAGCCAATACAGGCTTTCCCGTATACTTCCTGCTAGGTGAGGAAAAACAAATAATATATTAACTGGAAGAGTATGGTCCAAACATTTTTTAAA
>NW_027317740.1:0-9632 GCF_032062135.1 Pyxicephalus adspersus | reverse complement strand
TCACGGAGATAAATGATTGCGCTTTGTGAATCAGACATTAAAAAGAATAGGGAATCCTAACCTTTTTTCGGTTACAGCTCAAATTGTTTTTGTTAATCATCCTTGTGAATAATGCAGTACAGTGTTCCATTAATAATAGTTCAATTTAACTAGTTTACTGTCTACAATGGAATTCGATTAGTGTTAGCGCAATAATGAAGTGGAAACTACATTTGCACTGAACATTAAGATGGAAAAAAAATGCATGTCATTATCTAAAACAGCAGTACAGATCGGGACTGTGGAGTACCTTGGAACCAGCTAGGTAATTCAGCTACTTCAGGAAGATTCAATTGTTAAGAGTCGGCTGCAGCTCTCGCTCGGCGACAGCTCTCCGAGAGCTTGAATTGGTGCAAACAGGGAGAGCCCTTGACCAGACCGGTATGAGAAAACAATCTCTTCCTTTTGTCTATGCAAGCGCCAGCTACTTTCTAATAAGCTCGTTTTCTAAGCAGCCGCATGCTGCTTTGTTTACATCTTCTTTTGTCATAGGTCATGTGTCTGAAGAAGTTTCCATGGAGACAGATGCTATGAGTGGCGGTTGCACGCTGCCAACCCTCTGAGAAGGATCACAAAGCAGTGTGGGGAGTCAGGGGTCATTATCTTCCGGGCAAAAAAAAAAAAGATGGCAGTGCCCGGCAGCAATTTGACTTCATATTAAAATACAAGAAAAAATAACAATTGCTGTGTATATTCTGCAAACCTAATATAGCATAATGGCTAGAGAACAAAAAGGGAGGTGGAGCTCGCGGTCTCTCACGAATACAGGAGTGATCTCCTACCGTCATCAGCCTTTTTACCAGACAGGAGAGAGAAACAGTAGACTGATAAAGGTTATCCCTCTGTTCTAAAGTATGTTCTCCGTCAACACATTTGCATGAACCACAACTTTCTATCAAGTGCTGCTGTGTAGGGGAGGGCGAAGGCCTAAAAGAGTCAAAATAAGTTTGCTTAACAAGAATTGAAAGCATGTTGGGGAGGGGGGTTTATAAAACAATTTGATGCAGATGGATTTGTTTTTTATAATACATTTTTAATTGTGTATAGAGTTGTCAGGTCTGCAAAATCCTGAGATTTACCTCTGCCCATCCCCACAGATAAATATTTTTTTCTCAGCAGAACAATACATTTTCCAGAAGGTGGACCAAGGGAGGGCTCTGTATTCCTAGGGTATACTTGCTCACACTTATGTGTAAAAAGTTCCCAGGCACACCTATAGACCCAATTTCCATCAGTTATTGACCCCTGTGACAACCAAACCCATCCTGGGAAACTCTTTCAACAGAGCCTGCATGTGTTGGGCCTATGCAGGCTACTTGATTTGACCTTCTCGATATCTCTAGTGATCTTGGAACAGGGATAGCACTGGACCAAACCAGTCAGGTATCTTACATACTTACCCCACTCATCCCATGTTCCAATTGTCAGTGGACATAGCGGCCATTTCAGGGATAAAACTTCAGATCTTTTAGGATCACTCAACACCAAAATTAATTAGGATATACTTGCACAATGCAAAGTCTGGCAATCTCGCTAAAGCAAATGAACTCAACAGTTACTAGTGTGAGGTTCTAGGAGAGAAATGTACTTTAGGACTTACTATGTAGAATGCATTCTTAGAATTGCTAAGGCCCGAGTGAAAAAATCTTTTTTTTTGTTAGTACCTTTTTTTCTATTCTTCCTAAATGTTTGCAAAAGATGGAAAAGCAGAATGCCAGGACCAAGAAAATGGTTGTAGATGGTTTTGTGGAAAATCATTAGCAAATATTTGACATCCACAGAAACTAAAATATTTTTGCTGCTAGGGCAAATTTCATTAGCAATACATTCACCCTGTACATCTCTCATATTCTACATTATGTGAGCTTAAAAACTCAGAGCAAAAGGAAAATAAAAAATACATTCTGAATGTGTAAAATGCACATATAGATAAAATATAAAAAGCCTCTTCAGTGGCTGTTACAGATGTTACATCTAAGCAATAAAACTCATTCTGTAATTCTGCTTCAAGCCATAAATGATAAACCACACAAAGAGCTCAAGTAGCCCTGAGTATAAGTGATTTGTAAACACAGCATAAAATTGCAGTCTCTAATACGTGTGCTTAGCCACACAAGCTAGTATTATCAACCATTTTCGGCTATTAGTCATTTAGAAAAGTTTTAAAACAAAACATCTGTACTCCCTCTTAATGTTATACTTGACATTGAAGAAGCAAGTCCAAATATGAAGAACGTTTTTGGCAGGGTCACATTGCGGTCAGATGAAATTACCTGCCTGTCTTCGCCTGTTTAACATTATGAATTTTACTTAATCACCAACCAAGAAATAAATCTCATACCCGACTCACCATGAATTTTTTTCCAAGAGTAGTTTCTACTCCAAATAAAAAACCAAACCCAATTTAATTTTGTTTTTTTCAGAGTGGCCCGCTCCCAGCTTTATATGTGATAACCGGTCTCATCATGGTAATGAAAATGAACGACTTTGGACAACATTATGTACGGTTAACAAAAATATGAGAGCAGCTATTGTTGAATGTCAGACAAGCATTCAGGTCTAGTTTCCAAATATCTTTGTTGACAAAAAAAATTTACCTCAAAAAGAGCACTCAAAAACCATTTTTTCCAACTTGCCTACCCGTCTTCCTCTGTCTTTTGAAACGATTTCTTTGTATTGAACTCAATACAGCTTTTTTGTATTGAGTTCAATACAAAGTGATTTGAATTTCCTGCCCCGCCTCCCGCCCACACCGACGCTTGCAGCGACGTCACCGGAGACCCCGGAGATCGTCACTGCACATGCCAGATGAAGACTGAAATGAGAAGACGTCTCGGGAGGAGCTGCGGGAAAAAGGTAAGTATTTTTTTCAGTTGTAATCTGATTGTCATACAATGTTGTATGACAATCGGATTGCACTGTAAGGCGTGTTTCTATTTTTAGCTACCCCGCGCCTGGTTCGGGGTAACCGATTGTAGCAAGTTTTCTTACCCCGAACCAGGCGCGGGCTAACCCGCCTAGGTGGTTAATATTAATAATAATAATAATAATAACAACCTAAAGCAACTTGTATTGGCCAAGAGTCTATTTCTGGCAAATTCAAACCTTTTCAACTGTACTCAACTTTTTTTTATGATTTAGGAATTCAAATATTGTGCCACATTTTTCATGAATTAACTATTTTTCAGGCCAGTCTTTGTGACTGCTATTAGGTTAACAGCGTGGGGATACGTCAGGAGCTGCAAATTTATAGAATATATCATCACATCTGGATTCCCGATTCTCACACTGCTCTCTAATAGACAACACAAAGTAAGCAAACCATTGGATGGTTGAAAAAGATATCATTAAATTTCGGCCTAAAATAAAAAAAAGTCTCCTTGTTGTGCAAATAACTGCCTAGGATTATCGGAGTGCATTTTAAGAGGCCAGAATGGAAACTATTGGAGAGGATTTTAATTCTGGTATGGTTAGATATACGTATTGATTATTCTCATACCATTGGATCTGCTTATAGTTTGCAAAAATTCGTATACCTATACAGTGATACCAGGTATAAGTCCGCTTTGGACACAAAAATTTTTTCTTGGTTTACAACCTTTGCTTAGTATACAACCTTTGTGCTAGAACATGTATAGGTCAAAAATGAGTCATAACACCACTACCCCTATTTACCTCTCTTGAGACAAAGCCACAACTGTCCACGAGCATCTGTACGCCAGTTGCTACTATGCAGTGAACAACCCGCGCTATAACTCTCTGTGAATTACATAACATCTCCTCCTCCTCCCTTCTCAGCACCATCCTAGTAGGCACTCAACTCTTCTCAGCAAGGTAAAGGGAGGTTAATATTTAATTTATTTCATCTAATTACTTTTGTATTTATGTATTTTAGTATTAAGCAGTGTTTAAATTATTTCATACAGCCCCATCAATGTATATTATACCAATAACAATAAGATTTTTTTCATGGGAATAGATTAATCATTTTCCTTTTATTTTTTATAGAAAAAATTGGTTTGGTATAAGTCCTGTTTGGTATAAGACCAAGGATCTGGAACAGATTAAGGACTTATACCAAGGTACCACTGTATCTCTCATTGGGTGGGCCCTCTTTAAAGTGACACAGTTAATACGATCAACAACAAAAATAGATGCCTCCTTTCATGTAATAATCTTCATTCCTGACTGCACCACAGATTTCATCTCCAGTAATAGAGGACCTGCTGAAGATCCTGCAGACATGGACTTCTGGGAGTGTCTATTTTATGGTCCTGTGCCATTTCTGACATCACTATCGGATGTTGTGTAGGGCCTGCCAGATTGAAATACGGACAACCGTAGAGGATCAGAAATTTAACACCCCTGGAACAGATGTTTTGGCAGTAACTTTACTACTACTACACTACTGGGGTGTTGTGGGCAGCAAGAGGAATATTTTAATAGGAGAGATACTTACACATTTGCATTGTTCCTTCAGTGAGCTTCTCACACTCCAGATTAGACTTGCTTTTCTTCTCAGAAGACTTAAGACCCAAGCAACACTTATCAGAATTTTTTTTTTAATTTCTTGCATTTTGAAAAAAACGGAGCTTACATTTACACAGTTCTTCAATTTTGCTACCCTTTGATTTTGATAGACATATTTCTCTGTCTGAAGCAAACAAGGTCGACCAGCAAACCTGAATTTTTTTTTTACTTCAGGTCTAGGTACCCACGTACATAAGACAGACAGCCTGTGAGGGCAACTTTATCAAATCTACTGTGGTGGCAGATTCCCACCTTGGTAAGGGAAACATTGCTCCGACATTGCTCCCCTTAAGTCAGGGGTGTCAAACTCTGGCCCGAGAGCCAAATCTGGCCCGGCACGTCCTTTTTTTTGGCCCCCAAAAGAATTCTTATTATGAATTGCAGCTGGCCTGCCGCTACTACAATCCGTAGTAATGGCGGGCCAGCTGCAATTCATTTTAAGCTGCTGTTCTATAGAAGCGAGTACAATGCCGCATCACTTGCGTCTCTAGACCAGCGGCCTCTCTGCCTATGTGTGGCCCAACATTTTATAGAAGCAAGTGATGCTGGGAATTGTAGTAACAGCATCACTCGTGTCTATTGAACAGCAGCCTATGCGTGGACCCCGCAGAGTTTATACTGACAGGTAAACTCAATAATCAGGAATTATCAGGATTATTATTATCAAGAATTATCATAGAGCTATTGCTATATTAATTGTTTTACTGCTTAACCAAGAACTTATTTGAAAACATATTGATGGTGATGTGCTAAATGAGAATTAAAAAGAAAATAAAAGACTGCAAATTACAGTACGATTCAATTTGGAATAAAACAGTACAGTTTTTCAGTTGTGCAGCTGTTTTCCTATTATTTAACCCTTGCTTTTTTGACAGATTTCTTTCTACTCTCTTTTTCCTACACGGGCCCTCACAACACTGGAAGTCTGCAACTTCTCTACATTGGAATGGCATTAGACAGTATGGACAGCTGGAAAGGTCACGTATTCGCTCAAACTTTTGCTGGTACAGTTTTTGTGGGCCATGTGAGTGGATTTGTTTTTGCATTTTTGAACAAACCAATGCCAAGAACAAACACACAGCACATTATCCATAGATTTGGGTTTTGTTCAGTCTTAAAGTTCAAAATCAACCGATTTATTTTTTTTCAATTGGACTAAATTAAGGAAACAAAATAAAAAAGGCAACTCCAGCAGTTGTACTTATTCTGCTATCTGCCAAGTGTCATTAAATCCACTTGCTGTGAGTCTAGGGCATGAAGGATCAACCGCACATTATGAAGCCATCACCCTGTGCACAAAAAAGTATTCTGCAGACAACAGCACAACATTATTAGGTTTTTGCAGCAATCAGGACCCACCTACTACGGTAGGACAATGGAGCTCTGAGATGTCGCTCCATGAAACAAAGACGCTGTAAGGTGATAAAAAAAGTGGTATGCCCAATCTGACTTTGGGTTTTAAAGACATAACAATGAAAAAGCCTAAAAATGTACCCAATTACAGAAGGGTTTGTAATAAAGTTATTTTGAAACCAATTTTTCATGTAAGGAACTCTGAGATTTATAGGAAAAGGAGATATCAGATATAATGGTTTTGCAAAATTAATGATCTCTTAATGTATAGGATTGCAGGGTGGAATTCTGGGTCGATATTTTCCACATTTTTGGCTTCCGGTCCCCTTAGATAGGTGACAGAGTACTGGGAAAGGAGCACAGAGTTAGTTTAGCAACCAATGGTTGCAGGTCTGATGGAAAATGTTACAGGGTCCTGATCTCAGGAATAAAAAGTCTGGCGAATCGTTTCAACCCACCTCAAAACTTGCATAAGGAGAAAGCCTCAGCCAGATAGAACCTAGGGGTTACCTGTGCTGGCAGGTGAATCTTTATATTCTCAGGAGGTTCTGGGAGAGGCGAGTGTTACCCGAGTCCATGTATAGTGGAAGGCTACAAGGCCCAGGTTTGGGACTTTCCTGCAAGTGGCTTTTTGCCAATTTTGCTGCCTGGAAGCTTGTGTTTTGTTACTATTCTGCTGAAGGAATGCAAAGGTATATGTTTCTCATATGCTCAAATATAAAAGTATATTAAAAAATATAAAAAGGCAATCTTTTGGACTGTACAGATATACTGTGTGCTGTCGGTTCCCCCATACACGCACTTATCTCTCATCTGGACTACTGTAACCTCCTCCTCTCTGGTATTCCACTAACCTGACTTTCTCCTCTACAATCTATATGAATGCTGCAGCCAGACTCATCCATCCTTCCCACCACTCTTCTGCTGCCTCTTTGTAGTTCTCTTCATTGGCTTGCATTTCGCCTTAGAATCAAATTCAAGCTCCTGTGCTTTGCCTTCAAATCCCTACACAGTTATTGTCCCACTTACCTTTCTGACCTGACAGAAAAATCATTTTTGTTTCTGACCTACTAATGACTTCTTTTCTCATAACCTTGTCACATGTAAGGTTCCAAGACTTTTCTAGAGTTGCCCCAACTTTCTGGAATGGTCTTCCTCATCCAATTCGACTTGATCCTATTTTCTGCTCATTTAAAAGAGCATTTCTGTGTCACCATGTGTATTTGTCGGTCATTTGCAACCTCTTTCTAATGTACAGAGCTGCGTAATATCTTGGCGCTATATAAATACTGTTTATTATTATTATTATTATTATTAATTAAAAAAAAAAAGATGCTTGGAACAGATGTATTCAAACCATCAATATTTTAGAAAATCTATCCAATCTGTGAGGCTGAGTTTTAAGCAAAGGTACCAACAACTGGGAAAGAAGGATTCAAAGAGTGAACGAGATAATAAAAGTAGTTGCTGGAAGTCTAGGAGGCTATGTGGTCATTTTCATACTGCAGACTGTCCTCTTGATACAAATAAAAGTTATACAAGTAACTTTTTCTCTCTTCACAAATGTAATCAATATCTGCAAGTGTTCAACATGATAAAATACCTCAGTACCCAAGAACTCCGCTGCAAACTGTCAGTATATTTGAGACAACCACCTAGGATTGACACATTGTCTCTCCACTGTAAATGGTTGATTTTGGCTTGCGTCCTGAGATGAAAGATAGGTAAGGTTTTTCTTAAACATGAAAAAATAAGAACTAGAAACTATGAATATGTCATCAAGTTAGCATGATAAATTAGATATGATGGGCATAATTATGTACAATATAAATTAACCTGTATGTGTTAATATTTGCAAAAAAAAAAAAAGTCACAAAATAGATGCATGCACACATACATAATGTGCATCTTAGTTAATCACCACTTTAAGTTGGCTACATATCGCCCACTGATTATGCTGTCTTTAGGTTCTAGGAATCTGTACATTTTAACATAAGAACATGTTTTATTCATAAGCTACTCGAGCAACCATTATATAGATGATGAATAATCATCACAGACTTTCCAAATTACAAGTAACATCCTAAAGCGCTGACCAGCTTCTGTCCCTTGCCATGCTGAGCTGAATTCTGCTTTTACAACATTGCAACATTTTTTTGTTGGATAGGTTTTAACTCTTGCCTAACGTGAACATTTTTGATGAGAATTTTTTTTTTCATATCGACAGCTTTGAATATTTTGTTTTTTTTGCCTATTATAATTTGAATGCAAAGTGGCCATATATTACAGCTCCTATGCAGTTTTAAGGTAATAATTCTTTTCATAGGAAACAGAATCATGGTAGTACACAGCTGTTATTTAGGGAAACAAAAAAAAAATTGTTCTTAAGGAGCTAAATTCTAAAAAATTCTGTCACATGGTTTTTTTAATTTTATATATATATAAAATTTTATTTACTGAAGCATTGTGCAACATTTTCATTTTAATAAAATAACAAATTTTTTCAGCTTTGTTTCTCACTGCTGATCTCCTGCATATACCCTCTTGCATATATGTCTACAATAACTCTTGCAATGGCTACATAGCATTTCTTAGGTTGGGCCTCCTGATGGTGAAAAAAGAAATGGAACAAAAATCAGGTATTCAAATAAAATTGTAGATTTAAAAATATTGAAATTACTCTTTTTTTATACTTTACTAAATTATTTTTTATGTTCTAATAACTAAGTGAAACAGAGTTTAGTGATTGGGTTTACATATACTTATTGTTTCCAGAATATAATGCTGAAGTCTAGACGACTAAATCTAAATACTAATCCACAGCTATGCCACACAAGGTTAAGAGCAGCATGTTGGATTATTAACGTGGAACTAAAGCCTGACTTTGAACAGGCGGTCAGGCAGGTGGTTATTGCAGAAAGGGACAGGCAATGTTCCTCCTGCAATAATTGTTCTTACCTGCCTGACTGCTACCCAAATTTTTTAGTTTTCGTTATTCGGACAAACCTGGCAATTCCAGCTTCTCTTGCACATGTTGGGAATGAACGAATTCCTGCATTCCGGTCAGGCCAATCAAGACAGCCAAAGAATATCTACAGGAAGAAAAGAAAAAGAAAGATGGTGGTTCCCTGTAACGGAACGGGGATAGTTCCGATTTAACAGTTGTAACGAGAATAGAGGAGAAAGGGGTGAACAGAGGATTGCCAACAAGAACAATAGGCAATAAGAGGCTGATGTCAATACGAAGACCCTACCAGTTATCCTGAAGGACCAGATTTAGTAATAGTGAACAAATTTAAAACTTGGCAAGGTAACATTTAAAATACTTAAGTGGTCATTTTGGTAGTGGTATGGCATGGATCACAGCATTAATAACAAATAATAATAATAAAAAGGTGTGTGTGTGTAAGTAACAGATTAAAAGAAACTAATGCTTAGAAAACACAAAGGACCTCTTGCTGATTATGTTTTGATGCTAGTTTCAGTATCCCTATGGATATCAACATAGAACAAAGATGTACGTCAGGAAAGTAGTCTTTTCTCCAGAGGGGAGGTCAGGTTTGGGAACCCTTTTCCTTAATTACCACTTGCCATCCTCAGACAAGTTACTGTGGTGCCAGGTTTCCTAGAGGTGTGGGAGAGTACTGAAAGGGGTGATAGATTTTTGGGGGGCATCCTCTTCTGATTCCAGTCACCCTATCATTTCTACA
>NW_027317739.1:0-9640 GCF_032062135.1 Pyxicephalus adspersus | reverse complement strand
TGCCTACAGAGCAAATACTATAAAAATATGATTTGCTCTAAAAATGTTCCCTTCCTCTGCAAATTTTCTACCAAACCAAATTTTAATTGCACTCCCTTTTACATACACTTACGGGTCCCAAATAAGCTAATGATAGTACCACTCCTGAATCTAAATAAACCAAGTCAATCTTCCTAAAAAACGAATGTCAGCTGACATCATTACAAGCAGTCTCAAATTGGGGCTTAAATCTCGGTGCTTTAACAAAGAATTTATTATAGGGAACAATACAATAGCTCTCATTGGACAATATAATCCCTCCTTTAAAATTAGCCTGTACCAAGTGCATATTTCAACCACCGTGTTTATGCCAGTCAATGTACACTTATGTCATGGTAATACTGTATAGTATAAGTGACTTTCTATTATGAAGAATATAGCAGAAGGAATGTGATTGGCAGTCTTCAACTGTCAGGCCCAAACTGATAATCCTGCAAATCAGGCATTGTCCGGCTTGGCTGACAGTAGAGGTGCGCTGATCTCCTTCAGCCCTAGTCAGGAGATTATAGAAGAGAATCAGTCACTGCAGACTGCACACATTGTGCCGAGAATACATAAACAGCTAGGGACAGTTATCAAAATTGTCTTATTTTTGATTATTTGCTAAGTTTTATGTTCATTTTTATGAAATTTGTGTAAATAAATAAGGTTGGTGACAATTTTAAGGTTGAATTTCCTTACTAAATAAATTGGTTGCAGTTGCACCATAACTGAGAGCATAAAGACTCTACTTGGCTATCCTATTATGTTTTTTGAAATAATTTGTCCCAGAGGGGTCTAATTAATGGACGGTCTCCCCAGATGTGATTGTAAATGACTGTATTCATATCAAATTTCTGTCACTGTACACAATCTTTCATGATCTCTTGTTTAATTGAGAATTGATTGAATTGATGTTAGAATTGAGAGTTGCATAGACAGTGCTGTTACATTCTGTGGAGATGGGAGGACAAGCAGGAGGCCCCCCGGAGTGTCCTCCCCTATAGGAAATTACAGTGGTCATCCCGATTAGGTTGTTTGGTGATCCTAAACGATTAAGGGGGAACTGGTGTACACACACTAGACTTACACCCAAGACAACCAGGAACATTTGTCCTAAATTCATCTTGGGTGACAATTATATAGTGAGTGGATTTTTGCATCTGCAGCACAACCCAATGAATCAAAACTGTGGAGATCAATAGGGCATCTCTTTTACTTGGCAATGATTTTGTATAGTTTTTTTTAGGGTACTGGAGAGGGGCAAGCTATGTGTTAATAAAAAAAAAACTACTCAAAATGTGTGATAGAAATTAGGAGTTCCAAAAAATATATATAGAGGAAGTCCTGGGTTAAGGACATCCGACAAATGGACGCTTCCTAGATACGAACAGGGCTTCCCTGCTCGCTCCTGTGCAGAACAGAGGCTTGAAGGGGGGGCTTGCAGAAGAAATCTTTTGCTAAACACAGCAAAGGTTGTGGGTGATTTTAAGGACTATTCTCTTTCTGCAGCCTCTTGTAACTCTTTAATGACCAAGACAAACTCTGCAGCTGTTTCTTTTTGCATATCAAAGCACAGCTTGCTCTAGAAGTTGATGAATGCCTAGGCTCCATAAAGATTTTTTTTTTTGCTTTGTTTGTGATTAAAAAAAAACTATACTGTTTTCAGGATTTTGATACCAAGCTCTATGGAGACCCATATATTTGTTGTGTTCCTTTACCTTCTTTTTGTTGCAGATCATTTTTTATGATTGTGTTTGGGTCATGAATGGACATCTGATGGTATTTTGTGATAGATAAGATACTTCCTGTAATTTTCAGCAGTGAAATCCCATTAGTTTTGACCTAATGCCAACTCTCTTGGCAGAAATGCAGTCCCAAACATATTAAGAGTGTCAAAAATGCCTGTTGTCTTAAAAGGTTCATCCATGTACCATTGTTTAGAAATGACCCTCTACTACATCCAAATATTTCAAATACTTAATTGTTTTTCTGGAACAATGACAAAAGTAAGCATAACAACAACATAAAAAGTGGTAATTCTATATCAGAAGGGCTTCTCCAAATATGTAAATTCATGAGACATTTATTTACTAAAAGTGAGCACAATGGATGAGAAAGACATTTATTTATTTTGAAAGGGGAACATGTCCAGGACATGCATAATTTAAAAACTGTCAAAATGCGCTAGCACCATGGTGCACCCCTACACAGTGGAGAGAAACACATCCTGCACAAAAATGCAACAAGACTAAGGGCAGAAAATGGTAGGTGCTTCAGACTGAAGAGCTGGAATTTAAAATATTTGAATTTTAAAAAGCAAAGTTTGTCCAATAAAGTGCAAAAAAAATGAACATCTGCAGACATCAGTGAAACACAGTGTGGGCTCCATGCTGTTTGGGGCTGCATTTCTGCCATTGCAGGTGGTGATTTATACTGATAGCTAAGAATTACAGGGAGATTCTTTTTCTTCAAACATAACAAATAAAGGGTATTACATTTGTTCCATCTTCATTTTACAGGATCAATAACCCTAAATACAAAGCCAAAATCCTAAACAACTATCTGCAGGGAAAAACAGTTGCTTGCAAGTACACAAAAGAAAACCAAGACCATAATAAGGACAAAGGATGGTCAAGCCAAATATTGTCTTAATTTAATTTTTTTTCAATGTACTGCACTTTTTTAAAAAGCATTTAATGTTTCAACACTTTATACAAAAATTTTGTTGTGTTTTTCTCAGTTTCTTCCTTCTATCCGAAATGATACTGATAGAACAATTGGCCTCCTGCCACTATGTCCCTAAAACGTGTATAGCTGTGGTTCAGCCATTCATTTATGAGCTTCTTCACTAAAACGGAAATGAATAGGGTTATGTAATCTGTGAAGTGCTACATAATGCATATTTGCTAAATAAATAATGGAAATAAGACAAATAATTCCCAAGTCTCTCCTATGTACTTCTGGGCAAGACTACCTAACTCTGTACTATGAAAACAATTTCATGCCCCAATGTCTATGGATAGAGATTTAAAAAATGCGATGGGGTTGAAACCGTTTAATACAATTCTTTACATTTCCACAGGCTTAGATTAAGGGCCAGAAAAGAAATACCATGAACTACGGGACTTTCACTGCCTTAAACAGACTTGGCATCAAATTACGTAATGGTACCAAATCCACATGGTAAACATGCAATCACTTTTAAAAAACACCACATAAAACCCTGTACAGCCCTGTTTAGGCAAAATGCTGTCATGTGTCATCAGGCCAGTTCATGGGAATGCTAAGAATCTAAAATCTTAGAAGATAATGATGATAATATCTTCTTGGGAAATCCTAAAAAATTTCAGTATCTCACCGGAAGGCCTGTGACATCACCCTGAGTGAGCTTAAATGTACGTTTTTCATGTTAGAATGCAGTGTAACTTGGAGGGCTATATGTTGTGTTTTTTAATTGAAAATGTAAATTCAACCTTTGTATTTTAATTTACCTCCCTTTTTGTTTCCCAGATGAGAGTTAATAACTAATATCCCACTATGCCTTCATTTCTCTCCCCAAACAAATGCAGCATTATTCTGATACATTCATCAATTCAGGTAAACTCTTAAATAATTTTATCTCCGAATAATGCAACCAAGCTGATTTTTTTTTAAAGAGAAGTACAGCACAGAATGAGGTCAAAAAGTATCTACTGATTCAACCAGCAAGAGCAAAAAAAAATGCTTGCATTGTTGTTTTCATTATCTTGCTTCTGTCATTTCTTGAGCTTTGTATCTTGCTGAGAAAGAAAGGAAGAAGAAAAACTGTGAAATTAATCTTTTGTGCATGGCCTGATAAAGGAGAGACATGCTCAGACAAAAGATAGACTGAGAGAAAGTACAGTGATTGATGACTAAAGTAAAGGTGTCGGAGGAGTATTATGTAAATGACGGGAGGTGCAGGCCATTACAGCTAGAATGAGAGGAATAGCCGGTCACTGAGAGACTGTAAGCCAGAGAGGGAAAAAGCATGTGCTACTAATGTCACTGCTGTCCCTAAGCACCAATTCCTTTCTGTCTGCGATCTGCTCAGACAGGCTCACATCATTTTTTTTTTCATTTTATGTAGTAGAGATAATAAAGCCTACATTTGCATGATGAAAATAAAAAAAAGGATTTGGATTGAAATAAGCACATTGCAAGGAAGAACAAATGTAAAGAGCATTGAATTTCTATATTGTATTTGCTGTGTTACTACCTATTGTAAAGCTAGACTTGATTTAAATAAAAATTGCACACAAAAGAATAGCCCATCCCCTTGTAAATGCTTCAACTGTTTTGTGCACTTTAAACATTTGTAGCTTTGATGAACAATATTTGATTTTAATAGAAAATGATAATGATAAGTATTGTTATTATCGTCAATATTATTATGAACTGTAACAATCATTTTATATTTTCCTTTTACTACATATTTACCCTTGATATATAAAAGATACATGAAAACATGCTTATTTTCATCATATCATATTCATCATATCCTCAGTTTGATTTGACCAATTTAATTATTTTAAAGCTTGAACGTTGACATTGTTTGTCATTCTCTGCAAAATCGGCACTTGCATGATACTTATATCGTCAAAATCCTCTGGTGAAGAGATAAAATCAGGCCTGGAGTGAGCGAGTTAAGGGAGCATAGTGGAAGGCTGGCCTGGCTGGGCAGACAGGATAGGGTAATAGGTTAGTTTCGGAATCTAGAAGGGGTTAGGTTTAGGGGGTGGAAAGTGAAGGAGGGGTTAAGGTGTTAAAAGAGGAAGAGGAAGTGGCAAGGCCACTGGATTAGAAAGAATGCAGGAGAAAGTTTCCTGCCTGCTCGTCCGTTTTTTGGAGTAATATTTGTAAATATTTACAGGTCAATATAATAAATTCATTTAATGAACATATTTTATCAATGAGTAACTAATTTCTATCAAAGCTGAGTTATGCTTTTATTTTTTTATAATTGTAATTTTTTTTGATTTTTCAAGGAAAACATAGAAAAGAATGAAAAGGAACAATATACGTACATAGAGAGGTGAACCGCATAGCACAAAAATAATAGGTTTAACAATAATCAGAGATAGTAACATGTACGCTTTAAAAAATATTGCAGTCAAATTCCCAAAAATTCTTTTCTGCTTCATAATAATAATAATAATAATAATAATCCCCAGATTTTTTCTTTTCACATGACATTTCAATGGTCAGTATTTCATTGTGTAATTGGAAGTTGTATCAAGTGGAAGTTGAATAATAGAAAAAATAATAGATTGCATGAAAGAGGAACTATAGATTAATAGAAAAATAAATATATTTTTCTGTTGTTTTTATGGTGGTCTTTTGGAGACCAGAAAACTACATTGATTTGTTAGATTACTTATCCTTGAATGGTTTGTCTAATCTGTGGAACAGATAAATACACATTTTAGGAATCCAAGCTATCATGATTTATGGATTTCCTGATTATCTGCAGACTGGACAATTCTGTACATGTGAATCATAGAAGAATTAAAATTATCTATTCGCTGATTCAACACTTTGATTGTGACACTGGATGAATGTTACTGCAAGGTCCCCAACAGTTACAATGAACATATATTACATAATGCTTCTAAAGCTTCCTAAACAAGTCAGTAAACACTAAAAATATAAGGTTACAATACTTAGTTTTGGAAATAAGGTTCAGGTTCACGGCTATCACAGGTTGGAACTTTTTTATTAATTAAAATGCACTGAATGACCTATAAACTATGACCAGCAGGATTAGAAAGGGTAATAAAGAGGCTTTTGGATAAGCAAACTTCTTCTTCATAAAATAGGAGCACAAAGGAGTATTAGTGTCAGTGAAAAGGAAGATTTTGTATGGAAAGCCATTTTAATAGAACCTTTTTTAGGGTAAAACTTTTTTTTTTCATTGTTGAGCTTTTATTTAATTGCTGATATTTTGGGGCCTTCACATTTTTTGTGTTAATTTATGTTGATGGGCCATATTTTAAAGTTTGGGAAGCTTAAAGAAACTATAGAAAGGCACTTTCACCCCGGTCCCAGACCAACTTAATGCCAAGCAGCCAAATACCAGAGTTACCTGTGAAGATAACACTGGTGCACCTGTACCACTTCACTCACCAGCGATTGGTACCTTGCCTTTGCACTGGTATCGTTTTTATTTGCTGTTTCTGCTTTATCACATCCACTAAAACAACATTTTGTTTTCTATTCTCATCAATTGCTTTTGGAACTTTCCATATAAAATAGGTTTGTCTTATATTTGTAGAAACCCAATCTCCCAAGGCACAGTAAATGGTAGCCTTTGGGACAGATTCCAATTTTGAATACTAAAATAATTACTGCAGAAATGATTTTAGATGAGGTGCACATTCTTTCAAGTTAATGATACCGTTCACTTACTTACGCCAAGGCTGGGGAGGAGACACTGATCCAGCAAACCTGGAATGGATCTGGTCCAGGATTCAACACATTTGTATTTCAAACATAAAAAAATATTTTTAAGAAATCCTTTCCATGTTTGCTGGATCACCCAGTTCACGGATAAAAGTTTGTCCTCCCCAGCTTTGGAGAGTTTTAATAAGTCAGGCCCAGAGTCTCAGCACCGCATGCAGAGGTTGGGAATCACAAAGAGAAGAACAAAGACCTAGTGATGTCCAAAACATTGGGAAAGCAAAAGTTAGAAAGGAAGGCAAAAGTTAGAGAAAATTCTCCTTTAAGCAAGGTATTGGTGGAATTCTTATATATAGGGTAATTCAGGCTTCAAAAATATGTTACAGACACTATGGAAGCCGAAAAGAAAAATTTTTTAGGAATCCAGGTACAGTAAGTCAAAGTATGATGGAAGCTTTAAAAAAGTTTTTCAGAATACAGTTTGTTAGAAGATACATAAAAGATGCAAAATAACAAAGCACTCACTATATTTAACAATGAAATAAAATATTTTCTTAAATAATCTCTTTTTTATTTTGTTTTGCTGTATCAGTCAAGTGTCTAATGAAAATCTGAAGAAGAAGAAAGGGCTTTTGAATAGAGAAGACATACCAAGAAAGGGAACAGTAATAAGTTTTGAGAAAAGATGTACAGCAAACAGAATGTTGATTATCAGTACACTTATAAAACATAAAATACAGAAATTAATGAATAATGAGGGTCACAGCTGTCATGAAGTGAGATGTGTCATATGTCTCAAGTTGCTAAAAAAAGGACCTAGGGGACAGCAATTGAATGAATGTATCATATAGATTGGAGGTAATTGTGCATTTTTTATGCTTTATTTGTGCATTTTATTCTTTAGTAACAACGTTGAGTTCACAGTTAATATATATATATATATATATATATATATACACATCATTAAACATGACTGAATAATATAAGTATACAGTAAATACCACCTGACCATCCACCATGTATACCAGCTTTCCTCAAACATTTTACCCCATTTTAAAGTCTCAGGGAACCTCTGCTAAAACTAAATAGTTTGGTGTCACTGGGGAAAGTTTCCCGTATAGTGGTGATCAGAAACACCACCTTTACATACAGAAAAAAATAATACTGATGTCATGCATGTGGCCCTGCCAATTGGCCAAGGATTCAGAACTAGGCAGGCTTCCATTAGTTGAGAGGTCATTCAGCCACAGCTTAAGGAATCTGTGGAGGAACCCCGGTTGAGAATGGCATATATATTCTTTAAAATTAGGGAGTCAGTGAAAAGGAAATGCATTTGTGCCCCTTTGGACGTTGAGACATTATTTAGGTAAAGTAAAACCTAGTGGTAAGTGTGAAGCTAGATTTTGAGGGTATGTGGCAGAATTTAGCCCAATTTACCTGGGAAAAGGAATAAAGGGCCTGGGTAAGCAGAAGATAGCTGTTGTGCTGCAGATTTGCGGCACTTTATTTGAGATCCAGGTGCAGAGTCTTAAAAGGAATAGGTGGGCCTGATACCCCATCCCTTTGAAGCATCAGCCAAACACAAATAAAGGGAAATACGTATTTCAGGCTAGGGTGGGGTTGGATCCTGAGACCAGGCAGCTCAGGCACTAAAGCTGTGCGAAGCCTTTGATTTGGAAGACTTAAGGTTGTTTCCTAAATTAGGTCAGTGTGATCAATCGCTCTAAAGTGTGCATCAGTGTGCCAGGAGGCTAAAATTTATATTTTTTTCAGATGGACACTGATCCCTTGCAAGGGAAAACCCTGAATGTTTTTTTCTGTACATGTTTTGTAGTAAATTAAGGTTCGCAGGGCCCCCCTAAATCCTACGTGGAATTGAGAATACCTCTATGCAAAGTGTGCATTTGATGATAATCCCGTACTTTATGTATACTGTAAATCTTCCCTTTCCAGTGTTTGGGGGGGCAGATTACCATTACCATTACCAATTACCATTTTTTCCAAACCTCTGCCCTGCCATACATAACTATATAGATAACAAAAAGATGCTTCATATGTTTTTGGTGGTGGTCCAGCAAGTTCAGCTCATGTAACAAAAAAGCAAGATTCCCCCGTGAGTATAACTACTAGTTTATGGCGACTTTAGGGTTTGAGTTTTTAGAATTCATATATATCAGAAAATTAGGGTAATTTTAGTAAAATATTAGAGAACAGAAAAATTACACTTTGTCAAAACACATTTTAGAACTCTCTTTCTGCGGACTGATATTACTGTGATGGCTGCCAAATTGATTTGTGCATTGTTGATGAAGAGTGGGTTGCTGCAGGTACCAATGTCTAGTACAGACTACTATGCTCCTTTGTGAACAGCCCTAGAGCCATGAATTCTCTGTGATCTTTGTAAAGGCTAACATCTGTCTCCTGTCATTTCATGAGGATTGATGACAGGCACAAAGAAGAGGAACAGCCAGTGTTTTTAACAACTACAGAAATGGTGACTAAATTGATAAGGGTCAATATTGCATGTTCATTCATTATTTTTCCCCACAAAATGCTTTTAATGACTTTGTCCTTTGTAAGCACTGGTATGTGAATTCATGATGGTAAAATTTTTATCGTTGATTGTTTTCAGAAATAAAGTAGTTGCATTAAAAAATCCAGCAATAAATGTTATGACAAGTGTAAGAATGCAATCCTAATGTCATTGGGCAGTACAAGATAAAACTATCCAAAACGATTAGGTTTTATTTTATATATTGTGGTCAGTAAGAGGATGAAAATGCTCAGCGCTGTTGGTCAACAAGAGAAACAAAATGCCAATGAGATTTTAACGGGGACAATGGTATTCTTAGGGTAAAAACAGATAATGTGTTGGAGAGAGGGGTACCTGGTACTCTAACAAGCAGGGCGGGGCACTGACAATTTGCTGGTGAAGAAGGGGGCATTAAAGCTCTACAGAACAACAATGGGGGGCATTGGGGTTTGAAAAGGTTAGGATGGGCTAGGAATGTTAGTGGGGGGACATTGGTGTCAGTTAGGGTCATTAGTGGTCAACATAATATATACCTGGCCACACTCTGCCTTCCATTGAGCTGTTTCCCTTTACCAACATGTTAGTACTTATTTTCGGCAAGACTTCAAAATGCCTTATAGAGCAGCAGATGAACCAAAGCAGGGTCACGGAAGCATTTCAACAGCGTGG
>NW_027317738.1:5054-9649 GCF_032062135.1 Pyxicephalus adspersus | reverse complement strand
ATTACATGACTTTATCAACTAACCATATCAATTTGGCACTGGTCATCAGTAGCTGTGTTTGTATAGTAAAATGTGAGAAAGATATATTTTTGCTGCTAATTCTGGCAAACAAATACAATTTTAAATACTTTGTATAATAGTCTGAGCCTTTGTCTGGCTTTTTAAACTTTGTTTGGCTTTGCATACACAAACAAATCTGTGGAAATACAATACTTGCTTAATTCAGATAAGAAGCCACAGCCAAAGCCATTGCCACAATCTCTGTTACTGTTCAGATACTTTATTTGCAGGGTCAGTATGTTGACCAATAAAGCATTTTCTCATACCATATTCTTCAGTAGTTTGGGGAGAACAGGAATCCTTTAGAATTTTTTTTTTAGTATTTTAATTTTTGTAAACGATTAATTGTTGTGAAGTAGTAAAATATTCTGAATTGTACTTTGATGGTAAATATATTTACCTTAATATGTTGCTGCTACTGTTGCTACTACTGCTAAAATTCTTAATAATCATAACATTATTACAAAAAAAAATATAACAATTCATACATATATACATTCTATATTTATAATGAGGTAAATGTCACATTTATAAAATAATCACTGGTGGTAAACAATTCAATGTTTATTAAATTACATTGATAATAGTAATATTTACTTGCAGTAAATATCCTGATGAACGTCAGAAAGTCACTGCTTTATACATATAGCCCCCATACTATATGTTTTCCTATGTAACCTGAAATTGTGCACTACTTTATTTGAAGAACCACAAACATTATAGTAGACTAAAATTAGCATGAGGTAATAGCTATTGAACACTTGAGCTATCATTAAATAATACCAATCTAAAAGGTATAGATAACAAACAACTATTAACATAGCTGCCGGAATCTAATCGTTGCCTTTGTAATTTCCTACAGATGATTTAATTCATAATTTTACCAACACCTTAAGTCTTCCAATGTCAAATATCCAATTTACTTCTTTGTTAGTATACTTAGTATTTTATCAACCAAACACATTAATGCCGAGGACTAATAAACCCATAATTCATGTATATATAGAGTATAGGCATTAAAATAAATCAAATGTATTTTAAACATGATAGCTATTGTTCCTTTTATAGGGTTATTTTATGCTAATTAGCCCATAAAATGTATCTACACTCCAGAGTGTCGCTGGAGCTTAAATATTTGGAAACTATATGGAAGATGTAACTTTTCTGTTTATTCTGGGTCTACGCTTAAAGCAGAAGTAAACTCCTGCAATGTCCTGGTATCCTCCTTCATTATGATGCAGAGCACTGTCATCTTCTTTGCCCTTCTTTAACCTTCTGCCTACGTCACTTGATCTCACACTGAAAGAGATCTGAAAATTTTTTCCCCCATTGCAGAAAAGGCTCCTTCTGCCCATGCCCATTCTTGGAGCAGCCAGAAGCCTCCTGAGATCCGTGACATATGAATTTCGGGAGGCTCTGTGCTCCCGGGTTTTCTACCCTTTTATGTAAGCTACAAATTTTAGTTTAAGTCCGCTTTAAGCCATATTCCAATTGAATGTATGTATCTAGGATTAGAACTACTCAGATGTATTCAAACTAGTTCAGCAAATATGACATGCAATAATTGAGCATATTATTTTTGTCATTGCCCATGGTACACCATCAAATATCTGCACTAGGACATACTATTTCCCTATATACTAAGGTAATACTTTACTATACACACAAAACCAGCAACTTTTATTAAAGTCTTTGAAAGAAGAATGTATGTATATTTAAGAATGTATGTAGTATGTATTGATCCATTACCATCCACGAAAATACAACTTTAAAGCAACTTGCCTTTCTCTTGTAGTCCCTGAATGGTAATACTCACCTTTAGGAAACCTAACTCCTTGAAAGCTTCATGGCAAATAATGTTGGACTATTTATAGTTGACTTCTTCCTTCTGCTTGTCAGGAGGCATTATTTGTGCATGATTCGTGCCTGGGAGGAGGACACATCTTTACTAATACATAGACAGACCATTGCCTCTGATGTATTAATGAAATGAAAGGTAAGTATCAGAGAGCATGAGGTTTCTTTTAAAAGGACAAATTACTTTGCCCCAGGGTAAAAACATCAGGATCTCTTTAAAACTAAAGATGTAAATCTGATCAGTTACCTTATATACATGATCGGATAGGTCAAAACAGATACTTTCTATTGAAGACAACAAGATGTGAAATCTTGGACACACAGCTTGACAAAATAAAAGTTGCATTTTGGCCTTATGTGTATTTAGGCAAATCATAGAAATGCCCATAACTTAAACACTATGGAACCACTATTAAAATATTGAAATTTGAAATGAATTATGAAATTAATAATGAAAGTACTTTGCTGAAGAATGCAAATATAAATTATAATTTCTAATTGTTTACTCCTAAACTCAAGGTGAGTAAGGTCCCCTCCAGGCAATGATTTCAAAGCAGACTTGAGGTTCAAGATGTGTTGAACAAGCTCTTTTGAGGAAGCACAAATGTGACGGACAATATTGAGGGCCATAGATGCAGTGGCTTGCCAGGGATACTTAGTGTACAGAAACAAGACACATCATATTTACTTTCCTTTGAAATCAGAAGATGTTCAGCAGAGCCGTCAGCTAAGAACTGTCAGAAACCTGTGAGACCTAGGTAGTCCCATATTCTGCTCATTTAAATTTGTACTTATTTACCAATTCTGGCCAAAAGCCATACCTCCAATGTGGAAATAAGGCCAAGCAACTCAACTATGCACAAAAACTGCAGTGCAAAAAATGTCTAGACTGATGAATGAATTTTTGGAATATATGGCTGTAGGAGAAAGCAGTTTTTCACCAAAGGACTGTAGTGTGGTACAATAATGGGTGTCTGCAAGCAACAGTAAAGCACTGTTGAGGTTCCTGGTAAGTTGGGGGCTGCATTTATGCAGAATTTGGGATTGGGTCAGGATAAATTGTATCCTCTTAGACATACAAGCAGATATTTATTCATCATGTAATACCATCAGGGAGACATTTAATTGGCCCCAAGTTTACTATGCAGCGGGACAGCAGCCCCAAACAAACAACCAACTTCTTTAAGAAATATCTTTAGCATAAAGATTAAAGAGTCCTTAAAGTGATGGTTTGGCCTGATTTCAACATCATCCAGTCTGTCCGGCATTTAAAGGCGGATTGTTAACTAAAGAAATGTTAACGAATGTTAACGGGTTTGATTAACTAAGGGAACACAGGGCTGCTCAGCAAGGTTAACAAGGGATAACCCATTAGCTTTGTGAATTAACTAAAGAGCTGTTGTCTTCAACTATTCAATCATGTTCAAGCAAAACTACTGGTTTTTTCTTTTGTTTTTGTTTTTTCAAAATTCATTTTTTATTAGAATTACAAGGAAAACATGGCATTGAGTCAGTTAAGACTGAATAAACAATTCATGAAAAAAAAATGAAAATGATAAAGAGATACAACATAAACAAGGAGGTATCAATCTAAGTAAAAAAAAATACCTGGTGAATCTAATATGTGGAAGGCTAAACCACAGGAGACAAACACATGGGAAGGGAAGGGTTAGCCTACTTTAAGAAAAAGAGGAAAAGATAGAGAAGTGAGAGGGAGGGGGTAGGGGATGAAGTGTATAGAAGAAAAGAATAAATGAGAAAATACAGGACCATTAAAGGTGGAGTAGAGAACACTATTTTTTTTTTTTTTTTCTAAATTACCTTTCGCATGATTGTGTATTTTTTGCTAAGTGAATTTTCACCACATTTACTACGTTTAATAAAATATCCCATACAAGGCAATAATTTACTTGGATAGGTGAACAGCCTATATCCTTTTTCCTAATACAGCCCAATGGAAGCAGTGTGAATGTGCCATCAGTGGGTGCACACAATATCAGTTTAAGAAAAGAACAAGGCCCATTCTACCTAGTAAAGGTTCAGCCCTGTGTATTGTGCGGATGTATTTTACCAGTGTGGATGCTTGGCTTTCTCTAGTGGGTTGAAAGTGAGAGATTGTGTCTTTGTTTTCTAAAGGTGTTTCCACCTCCATCACTGAATTAATTTCTAAGATAAAATTAGTATGGTCTTTAGCCATAAATTATTGTGCACAAACTTCAAAACATACTGTTTTTGAAACCTGAAATTTGGAAATATTGTGGAAATATTGGACAGGTTTGAGGTTAAGGTCATTTTACAACAAACCTTCTCTGGTTCTTGCACAAAGCTTAGACAGCAATCCTTTACCTTAGGCATGGCTTTAGTCTTCTTCAGAGTCTTTTCTTAGATTTGGCAGAGATAGTTCAAGCACAGTCCTCATTCAAAAACAATAAGATTCTTACTAGAAATAATTGGAATTATTAAATTCTGCTTAATACTAACATTTTCAGGGAAATGCAATAATTCCAGCAGAATTTCTGAGATATTGGAATATATAAAATTGGTGGAAATATTAGTTTTTATAGTTAATAGACAAACTACTGTAAAATGCATAGGTAAGATACTGCCACTGGCAACATGCACCAAAGAAAAAATGTGAAAACAAAATAAATAAATTATGAAACCACATTGCATATTAT
>NW_027317738.1:0-1098 GCF_032062135.1 Pyxicephalus adspersus | reverse complement strand
TTTATCCTATTCATAATAAAAACACACTCATTACTTTCATCTTACATCTTTCTACTGTAAAAGGAACATAACAAAAGGTTAGTTACAGAATGGCTTTGTAGTCTAAAGCAAAAATCAGTTTTACTATATCATATTTACACAATTAGCTTTTGAGATGGCTGAACATAAAATAGCTTTTGTGATTAGGAATATAGAGAAAAGGGAGAACTTACTGGGTTAGCCATTATGTCCCATCAAACATGCCTGGCCTTAACCTTTACCTTTACAGACCAAAAGTTGATTTTTTTTTATAAAATATTTTTGTGATTACCTAGAAAGCAAATATGAATAAAATCATCAGATCTAAAAAACATTTGTACTTCATTTAATTGTGCAAATAAGTATTTACACTGGTCTTAATGTTCGAAATTGGACTTACTATGATTTGGATAGAACATTCAGTTTGGTACTGCTGAAGCTTGTACATGACTTTCCCGTTAAAAGGGGGCTTCTATATTGGTTTAATGTGCAAAAAAACATCTGGGGTAGGAACAGGAAAGTCTTTCAAAATCAAATATTTTGAGCAATCTGAGTTTTAATTTGACATTACTATACCTGCCATTCGCAGGTATTGTAGGCCACCAGATAATACCTGCTGTCATTGTCCGGTGGATGGATTGGCTGACTATTCCTTTTATTGACAGTTAGAAAAAGTGGAATGGTCTTTTAGACAGTTGTTATCACAACAAACATCCCTGATGAAAACCTTTTCCTCTGCTCTTGTTCGGGAATCTACCTAAATTTTATATTTCCCATTGCTTTCTGACTATGGTCATGAATTCAAAACTGCTGAGGTACAGGCTTTAAAAACCTAGCAGCATTTTTACCAATCTCAACTATATCCACATTTTTTAAAAGTTATGGTTTTAGATGCACAGCTGTCAAAAATTCCTAGGCAAACAAAAGTACCTGTTTTCATGTTCAGTTTGACCTCTATTTCTCTCTAGGGCCCTGTTACTGTAGACAAAGTCTTAACTCTGCTCTCATCATCACCGTCTACTACCTGTCCACTTGACCCAATTCCCTCTGATCTACTCCGTGCCCATTCCTCCACCCTGG
>NW_027317737.1:0-9661 GCF_032062135.1 Pyxicephalus adspersus | reverse complement strand
TTGTCTGAAGCAATGTGTTGAGGCCGGCTGGGATCCCTTCTTCAAGTATTTTTCCCAGCTGAAGTGTCCTAGACAGAAACATTTCTCGTTAATACTACAATATGTTACAGATAAAGAATAAAGTGCCATATGCTTCCTATGTCTTTATTTTCTTGTTTAACTACCTCACATCCATATGAACTTTAACAGCAAACACTCAATGATTTTACCAGGCCATGAGGTCATACAGCTTGTACCCATGGAAACATTTTACCCTACGTCCCCAGTACCTCTTCTATTGTCATGTGACAATCCCATTATACGTGATACAAGATATTGATGATACCCATCATTCCTAGGAGAAAAGTGGTAAAAGGGGATGTGTGTGTTCTTTTCTGACACCTCTGTGTTCTCAATAATGCAAACAGTAATGGAAACATATCATCTGTGCCTGCATAAAAAGCTGTTTCTTATTTGCAGGTACTACTATTAGGTGTCTGAGCTCTTTCTTCCCTATTTATTTAAAAATATATGACTTGGGAGATGTAGATCACATATTTGCAAATAACCTTATGTAAGTATAACCCTTTCCGTATTGGACCAACTTTTTTATTTTCACACACCTGCTACAAAGAATATTGTTGAAACAAACCAATTAAAGTGAAACTAAAGTTGTACTTGAAAACTTTCAACATCAGATGTAGATGGGCGCAGCACCATGACACAAGCCAGTAAAGGATTTCCTTTTTTTGAGTCCTTCTTGGAGCATCTCTTTGGACCAAGCATAATGTGGGGCAATCCTGATAAGACCTGAATCCAATGTTGCTAATGCCCAAGCTATGGTGTATATCTAGGCTCATGTTTAAATGATAGGAAAGCTCTTTGGTAATACACCACTATCTATCTCCTGAGGAAGCGGTTTTATCTGCAAAATGCGCCGGATTATTGGATAGTTGGTCTTTGTCCATTGCAGATCTGTTCGTTAAAGTGGCTGTGGAGCCTGAATTAATTCCTGCAAGTCTGTGCAGGAGTCAAATCATCCTGGACCAGCCAATTAGGTTGGCTGAAGATCGAAACAAGAGAGGGAGGAAAAAGATGGCAACACCCACCAGAGAACAGGGACAGGTGAGTTTATTTTATTGCATGGGCATTTCCTGTCCCTTCTGCGATTAAGGACATTCCTGGTCCCAGATTTTACTTTTGAGGGTTACTTTAAAGCAGAACTATATAGGGTTTTATTGTGCTTCAAAGTAAGACAAAAAGTAACACAATAAAAACTTTAGAGCTTATTTATTTAGGGTTGAAGCTAAACTCTGGCACAAAATTATTTAAATATATTCCTCAACAGCCACAAAGGATATAAAACAAATTTCAAACCTAGATTTTACTTACAGGAGGAAGCAGTTAGAACACCAGACACCGTGCACACAAAAAAGCGCACAGAGAAAAAATTTCCCATGTCACACACATTGTGTCAAAAAAACAAGCACTTTGTGTCAAATAAAAATGGATTTATTTGAAGATAAAGTTCAACGTAAAGAAGAATGCAGTATAATCCTTCAGTAGTAATATACAAGGTGTATACTCATTGTGAAACTTTAGAAATGTATATGTTATATCCTTGATTTACTACTTAACCCCCATAGCATTCTAATTCTGTCTGTATGTTCATGAAAAAAGCCTTACATTTTTTGCATGGAAATTTAGTTTATATTGTAGGCTATAATTTTTAGGCATAACTCATCGAAATATGTCCAATAGTTAAAAAATTTATTACATTTAATAATAAACTTTACATAAAAAAACACAAAAATCTATTAAAAAATAGTGAAAAATGTAATATAAGTGTACAGAAGCATGTAAAAAAAATATATAATGTAATTATATATACACTATATATCTAATATAAAGATTTCTTTGTAGTGGACTCAATACAGTTATTTTGTATTGAATCCAATACAAAATTATGAAGTCATGAAGTTTTTGTTTCTCCAGGGAAAGGAAGCACACTTCTCCCCAAATGTTTGGGACATCTCATTGTGAATGTCCTTTGTTGACTTTCCCTGGAGAAACAAAAACTTCATGACGGCCCGTAACTCCAACAACGTGAAACTTGCCTGTGCCTCTGCCATCACCGCTTCTCACTAAAAGAAATCACAAAGACCTGATACTTGCAGTTACATACTAAGATATTAGGCTGTCATATGCCCCCACACTTATTTTTCTATTTCATCTTAAAGGGGCCAAGAACTTCTCAGCACCCCCTTGTAGGTCTAGCAATTTGGTTAAAATGTCTCCATGCGTTTCCTAGTGATGACACCCATACATACATCCAAATAAGAATCCGACATAAAGCATAGTGCTGTACAAAGATGACTGGTGCAATCACATGAGTCTCAGTCATATGTAAAGCAAGTTTGGTTTAAATGTCTTGATGCGTTTTCCAGTGATGGTGGAACAAACATACATACATCCAAATATAGCTCTGACATATAGCACAGCGTTGTACAAAGATCAGCCATAAGTCTGAGCCATATGTATGGCAAGTTTGGTTGAAATGTCTTGATGCGTTTCATTCAAATATAGCTCTGACATATAGCACAGCGCTATATGTCCGTGCAATCAATGATAGGTGTTAAAAATGTAAGAAATTACGAAACATTGCACATGATAAAGATAGGAAACCATGTTAGGCCAAATGTTTGTTTTCTTTTCTTGTAATGCTGGCTATCATTTTTTTCTCTTTAGCAAAAGACCTACTTACAAGATAATGCTCCACTAGAGATGAATTCAAGAGGTGTTTGGACCACACTCCAAACCTTTTCTTTATTATTGTTGATTTTTTCAAAAGCAAAACAGGACATGTCATGTCATCTTTGGAAGACCTCATGGCCCAGCTTAGGGAGGCGGCGGCTTCAGGCCTCTGGTGGCGGCATAGGCCTCTGGTGCACCTCAGCTCTGAGGGTTTTTCAAGAGCTCAGTGCCAGAGTGGGAGCCCCTCTACACACCCTTCTAGTCAGCCTGCCAGGGTTGTCAGGGACACGGGCAGTCCCAGGCTAGGGAGGAATCCTCAATGCCGGCGGAGCTTAGGGGAGGGGGCTGTGGCTGTCAAGGCCTGCAGCCCCAGATCCCCCAGAAATGAGGCCTCGCACGAAGCTAGGGCTTCACTTCCGGTGGGGCCCCGGCAGAGGGCTACTATCCAGGAGGAGGCTGCGGCTGCCAGGGGACGCAGCTCTCTCACTACTGTGCAGGTGACCTGTTTTGCCAGGGGCCAGGGGCTCGTGTACAGCGGGTTTCTGGTGGAGGGGATTGACGGCCGGCCCAATCGCACGTGCCACAGCAGAGGCCCCAGTTTTGGACCAGTGTTCTTTTGTGGTAGAGGCGCGGTCCCCTGCTGCCTCCAGAGCCTGGTCTGCACACAAGAGGCGCTCCGGGAAGAAGACCAGAAAGAGGAGGCGGCTTGTGACCGGAAGTGACAGGAAGGAGTGGGGGTCACATCACAGGGTTCCACCGGAAGTGACGTGGCTGCGTCCCTGGGTGGAGAGGTTCCCCGTCGGAAGGGGAACTCTCATCTTCAGCAGAGGAAGGAGAGGCGGGCCAGGCAAGGGAGACAGAGCGTGGCCCAAGGGAGGAACTGGCAGGCCCCAGTGGAGCGGGGCTGTCAGGTAGGTGCTTGATGGGTCCTGGGGGAAGAAGTTGGTGGATGGAGGGTGCGGGGTTTTTGCTGTGGGGTGGATTGTATTTCTTATTATTCTTATTATTATTCTTTCCTATTATTTAAACATTCCTTATGAGGGGGGTGTGAGGAAGGTTGTCATGCATGGGGGCAGGGGGGAGGTGAAGTAGGTGGTGTTGCTGCGGTTTTGGAGGGTCTGAGGGATCTGGTGCGCAGGCTGTTGGGGGGGGGAGAAGGCGGGGTGGTGAACAGGCAGCTGACAAGATGATGGGCACATCTGAGGAGACAATGGATACAGCAGCAGCAGTCGTTGGTTTACGGGGTGGAGTGGTCAGGGAAACTCAGAGGCGGTCTCAATGATTCAGCAAGGGGGGAGGTTTATGTGTGTTTTGAGGGGCCTCTGGGGGCACATTTGAAGGAGGTGCGTGATAAGATTTGGAAGGGGGAGTTTGTTGATATTTTTTCACTGCTGCCCTTGGAAAAATTTAATCTGCATAGAGGTGTTGGGGGGATAGTAAAAGAGAGGAGAATGAACAGAGGCATTTTCATTTGATTCCTCGCACGTTCTTCAATTGGCTGAAGGCCTTTGGAATTCTAACAAGTGTGGTGGGGGGAAAGCAGCCCAATCTGTGTGCTGCTTTGTTTTATCTTGACACAATCAGGGAAACCTATAGGCTCTATGGGGGTACTGCTTGGCTGCATTACCATGAGCCGTTCCGCCAGCGTAAGGCAGTGCTTTTATTTTGCACAGTTGCTTTTATTTTGGCTAGTCTCGGATTTCGCGGCTGGGGTCTCTAGGGCAGTGATAAGTAGAAAGATGGCCAGTATGGCCTTTTGGCTTAAGCTTCATGGGTGGCGGGACTTTACTAAGGAATTTTTAGTGTGTCAGGCTTTGAAAGGTTGCAGGAGGGGCCTGAGGGTTCCAGATATCCGGCACCCAGTATCTTTTGATCTGCTGCAAGGATTGGTTGATGTTTTAGGGGAGAGGTCTGTTCCGGGAGCTATGAATGCATTTTATTTAAAACAGCTTTTGTGGTTGCATTTTTTTTGGGGCTATGCGTCTGGGGGAATCAGCCAGTCCGGTCAGGAACAGAGACGGTGGAATTCTGAGGCAGGATCTGGAGTGTTCCTCGGATAGGGTGAGTTTTCTTTGTAAAAAGTCTAAAATGGATCAGTGCGGCAGGAGTTTTCGGTTGGTTGTGTTTTGATTGGGGGGTTCGGGGGTATGTCCTGTTCAAGCAGTTGAGGAATTTCTGGGGGTTCGATCAGCCCCAATGGGGCCTTTGTTTGTGCATGCTGATGGGTCCTTTTTATCCAGGTTTCAGTTCGTGGCAGTGTTTCAGAACTGCTTGGCCATGTTGGGTCTGGATGGGAATGGGTATTCTTCCCATTCTTTTAGAATTGGGACCGCCACAGAGGCAGCTAGGTGGGGCTTGGGGGATGACGTTATTCAAAGGATTGGTAGGTGGGAATTGAGAAGGTTTCGGTTCTATATTAGGCCTCATTTGATGTGATGTGCATGGGAAATGCAGGGTGTTTTCAATTGATCCTGGTGTGGGTGGTTTTGTTGGGGGATTTTGGGACTGGTACTTGTTTTTCTTTGTTTTTCCTTAGACGGTTTTCCTTTCCTGGTATGGATTGTCGGGCACTCCTATGTGTGGTATGCAAAGAGAGCTGCAGTGAGGCGGGACAGACGTCAGCTGGGTCTTTCCAAGGAGGAAACTTTGATTTGCTGGATCGGGGGGGCCAGGACTACTATGGAGCAGAGTGGTGCCAGAAGTGCAAAAATTTGAGGCTATGGATAGGCCCGGGGGTATTTTAGTGATCCATGCTGGGGGGAACGACTTGGGTAAGAGATCTATGTGTGACCTTTTTGGAGATATTAGGGTGGACTACTCAAGACTGAGGGTGGAATTTCCTGACGTAGTTGTGGTGCGGTCTGACATAGTGGCCAGAACTAATTGGAGGGGGGGCGGATCGGTGGTGAAGGTGAATAAAGCCAGGGTTAAGGTAAATAGGGAAGTTGGAAGGTTTGTGGCATGCAATGGCGGCACTGTGATACGGCATAAAGAATTGGAGGAAGAAACGTGGTGGTACCTTAGGAGGGACAGAGTTCATTTGAATGCTGTGAGGACGGACATGTGGTTCCTGGGGATTCAGAATGGTATTCAGTGTGCCCTGCTGGTTTGGAGGAGTGCTTAGGTGTGAGGTGTCACTCCTGAATGCTGTGGCCGTTGGGGTTTTGGAAGGCAATAATTTGTGCATGGTTTGTGGCTGGGGGGGTTCCTCTTTGGTAGGGTGCACCCCAATTTATGGTAAAGGATATTCGTGACCCCTGAGGCGGTGCTGGGCGGCTGAGGGCCTGTTGTGGGGTTGCTTAAAGGTTATCTCCCTGGTGGAGCAGATTTTGCCTTCTGAGACCTGCAGCCTTGTTGGTTTTTTAGTTGTGGAGTTTTGAGTCTTTGTATTGGTGGGTAATGTTATCATGGTTATGTGTAAAAATTGGAAAATTCGGTTTTTAGTTAGTTAAATTTATTGAGGGGTAATTTGGTTACTTAATATTTGTGAAAGTTTATTGTAAAAGTGGGGTTATTAGTTAATTAATATTTATTGGGTTATATATATGTTAATTAATTGTTATTTATGGGTTATCTATTGGTTTTATATGGTTATTTATTTTTATGTTTAAGAATGGCTGCTTGCCAGCCATTAAGTGTCATTAATGGGTATGTTTGGTTGGTAAGCAGGGTTGGGGGGGGGGTTTATTTCAAAGCTGGGATAGATGGTTTGACCTCCCCTGGTCAAGGCTCAGAAAAGGATGAGGAGAGAGATGGATTTGGACGAAGGTCAAAAAAAGCAACTATTGATGACCAGATCAAAAAGATGGCCATTTTCTAAGCCCCCTCCTGCCAGTCTACATCTCAGTTTGCATAACATCTACACAGTTTCTATTGTTTAAATTATACTATAAAATATAGATATTTCTTTACAAATGGATTCTGTGTTATTTTTAGTCATGATTCACAGAATGGAAGAAACATACTGTACTGAGGTCAAACTGTAGTCTTATGGTGTCTGTATGCATTTTTCTCTCAAATGGCACTTCGCAAAAGATGCACTGAGGCTTGCATGACTAGGTCATATGATCTGCCTGTGTGAGACTTATTTAAGTAAACCTGGATTTAGAAAAAAAGCATTAAAACTTTCTGCAGACTGTAATAGTTCCACTCCACAGAACTCTGAGTTCATTTATAAAGAATCAGAGTTGTGGCCCTTTCCCTCCCTCTCAATATTCTTAGCTAGTTTGCAGAAATAGCGAGAAGCTGCGTTCAAGAGTATAAAGAAGCAAGGTTGGAAAAATGTCATGGCAGACAGCAGGGTTCATTCCAAAGTGCTGTTGTGCAATTTAACTGATGTGTTCCTTTAAGTGCATTCACACAAGTACATTACTAATATAGTCTATAGCTAAAACGTTGGCATGAACTACTTATAACCTAAAGCATCCAGGTAAGTTTACTTTGGAAGTGTAGCAGAACAAGTTTAATACATCATAGCTAATAAATACCACTCCATCTATAGCTACTATAACCACTTATTGCAGCAGGTTCTGAATAAGGGTATCAGGAGTAGAAGCATCAATTCACTCCTGGATAGAGGTAAGCATTAATAACTGTACTAGGTAAAGGATTGTACAGAAAATCATTCGGGTTCTAAATGTTTTGTAAAACAAAAATGGTCACATTCTTTTTAAAATTCTAGAAAATTAGAAATGTAATTTTAGTAAAAATGCCTCAACACCCTTGGTGAGTAGGGCCTAGAGTTGACCATCTTTGGTATCAGTGGAAGTAATAGTTCCCCATCATTGCTATTAGCAATAATGTCCCATTATTGGTTTCAGTGTAAAGTTAGTGTCCCATTATTGGTGTCAGTGGATGTAATAGCACCCTATTACTGGTGACAATGAGGAGAAAAGTGTCCCATTGTTGGTTTCAATAGGGTAAATAGTAAATAGTAGAGTATTAGGAATGTTGCCTGGTAGCAATAGTACCCCAATATCCTTGTCTGTGGATGAAACAGACATCATGGATGCTAGTGGAAAGAATAGTGTCTCAACATTGGAGTGGTTGGAGAAATAGTGCCCTATTGTTAATACCGGTATCAGTAGGAAAAAATTGTCCCATCAGTGAGATGTATAAGTCCTTATTATTGGTGTCGGTGAGAGAAAAATGCCTCATTATTGGTGTTGGTTGGAGGTATAATTTCCTGTTATTGGTAGTGGTGTGAGAAATAGGGTCTCATTATTGCTATGAGGGAGGAATAATGCCCCAATATTAGTGTTAGTGGATAGAATTGTATCTTGACATTGTGTTTTTTGTAAAAAATAATGCCCTGTTGTTGGTATCAGTGGTAGAAACATGGGCATGCTGTTGGTTCTAGTTGGAAGAAAAACATACCATACTGTACCCACCCTGCATGCATGTTCAGGGATTACTTATAAATATACTCCATGCTGCTTCTTTACCAGCCGGGACACATTGCAACCAGTACTAAACAGGCACTGCTGGGCTGTTTACTCAGCAGGAAACAGTAATAGTAAATAGGGGACAGTTCATACATACAATGTTGAAGAGAATCAGTTTGGTAAACTTAGTTATAGTTCATACACACCATATAATACTTTTAAGAAACTTACATTTAATTAATACAATTATAGCAAAGATCCTACACACAGATAAAACATGGCATGATTAAAAGTGAATCTTTATACAGAATACTAAAATCAGAAAAAATTACATCTCATCCAGATGAATTTTCAAAAAAAGTGTAATTTATAACACACGGTGATGTCATTAGGGGCATCTGTAAGACTGGAATACATAACAAATGTCTTTTGCAGTTGTATTATGTTTCTAACAGACCTTAGGAAGCCATTTATTTATATTATTACCTTACCTTAAAGGTAGTCCTGCTGCTGAACACTGGCTAACTGACTGCTGATTTATGAACAACCACAGTTCTTAATAGTTCGGTTCAACCTGGTATCCCAATGCTATCATTCCTCTTGGGTATTCGCTCATATCTTTTTTTTTTTTTATTTATCTTACTTTCATACCTAATAGGGTTTTACTTTGCTTTTTAGATTTTACTCTTTGCTTTAATCATTTCCAACCCTTTACTTACAATAAAATAGCTACATTTCAATAGTCGTGATCAATCTGCTCATACATTTTCCATGTACAATACTTTCTACCAATATTCATACTTCACTGGCATCATTGGCTGTTCAAAATTAGCTATGTACTATCATTCCTGATCAACTGCAGGACACTGATCCCTAATTAATGTTCCTGTATAATATTTGTATATGCCTTAAACACACCTCTCACCTGGTATTGTTTTTTCCTGCGTTTGTCATCTGACTTATACTTTGTGGCTGGGATTTGAATTGGAGTAATATCTTTGTGCATTTCTTAATATGAAGGTCAACCCCTGGACTAGAAGTCATCCCAAGTTTATCACTAATGATAGAGTACACTGGGCCATTGGTGCCTATAACACTATACCAACATTTTAGGACAAAATGCATCTCTGACTGCAAATCTATTATTATAACCTTGGTTTGGTTTGAAGTACCATGGATGACCATTGGTCCATAGGTCGTTGTCTAGTCCCTGACAAAATGTCCACGCAGTTTGAGGAGTGTAAATGCTGCTAGTTGCAGGACATTCTTTATTATGGAGATTAAAAAAATGACATCAGATCTACCAGAAGTAGCTAATGTTGCACTGTAATGCTATTACAGTTTGCTCTGCTCTTTGTGTTTGACTTCTAACAGTCCTCCTGCCTTCTGTGCATATTCATTATTATTTCAGTCTCAATATACAAAAATAGCACATATAATTGGACTAGCTACTATGTTCCTGTTTTTTCAATGAAGTAGTTTTCAAACAATTCAAACACAAAGGTGCCTTTTCATATTGGAGGGTGGTTGTAAGAAAATACAAA
>NW_027317736.1:0-9672 GCF_032062135.1 Pyxicephalus adspersus | reverse complement strand
CTCCTCCTGTATCACTGTCTGTATTAGTCTGTCATTTGCAATCCCTATTTAATGTACAGCGCTGCGTAATATGTTGGCGCTATATAAATCCTTTAATAATAATAATAATATCCTAAATTAAATCATTGTATTAGACCAGCCTTTATGACCTTTTTAACATGAGGGAACCCTTAAAATAACTTTCAGGTCTTCGGGGAATCCCCTGCTATAATTACTATATCCACAACAGTATATCGGCATGGTAATATATTTTACAATTATTGTTCCTAAATTGATGCCCTTAATTAGCTCCATTAATTAACCATAATTCAATTGCTTGTGGGTTTATGGTATATCAGCAAAGTAGTCAATTGGAAAAAGCCTTTTACATTGCTAGCCAGTGGGAAGAGTTTCACTCTTACAGATAGCCTGACTTAACCCTGGTTAAGAAACACTGTATTAGGGTGTAGATTGTGTGTGATTGTGACTTTGCAGTTCACAAGCCATTGGTAAGGTGAGTATATTTCTTACTTTGTTCCCTACAGTTTTCTATTTTAACACTTTAGTGCAACACTTTAGCACGGGGAAGATGCCCCTGATGTAGTAAGCAGATTTTGCCTAACAAAATGTAAAATAATTCACATCATTAGTTACAACTAGTGTAAAGACCTTAATGTGACTTAATGCCAGTCTCCTGTAATCGTATGTGCAGCTAAACTCTATTTATAAAGAAGGAAACAAACATTCCCTAGTGGTGAATATTCGAAATTTATGTGTTTCAATGGCAGTGATTGATTCTTCACCAGGGAATGTTTGGAGGAACATCAGATTCCCTGAATTATAAATAGAGCCCAAACTGGGATAGGGAAAAGTAGAGCTAGGGGGTTGTGATACTTTAACTTTTTTCTCCCCACACAAAAATTGATAAATTGTTTTAGAAGAGAAAGTCTATTTTGTCAAAATATCTTGCCTTTTTGGTCTCAATCTATTAACAAACCTTTTAACAATAAAAATATTACTTTTTAGCCCAACAAAGAGGTTTATTGTGACAAAATTGCTCCTGCAGTCCGTGTAGTTAAAGAGAATATTTAAATTTAGTTTACAAAAAGTTGCAGGTTTAAAAAACAGAAATTGGAGTTTGTTTTGACACAATTTGATGCTTTTATTCCCAGAAGCTGACAATTTTCATTTAAAAGCTACTGTTAATTTGTGAGAATTTGAGACCTGTCCTTTAAATTCCTTTTTTTATACCAGGAGCTGAGCATCTATTTCCATACCCAATGCACTAAAATATGTTCTTGTGAGTGAAGTAGGAATTCTGAGGACAAATTATTGACTTTTAAAGTCAAGTTGCTAGATACTTTTTAGCATCATGGGTAAAAACATGCTTTTGTTAAGAAAGGGTGGAAATGTGTTCTTTAAAGTGCCAATACATTAGTTGCAGTAAAAAAATACAAATATTATTTTGACAATTATCTGAATTTAGTTTTTGTGAGTGCATTAGACTCTTTTAGGGGTCAGACCCAGCCTAGGTTGAATCCTAGAATCCCCTTAAGCCCTCAGGCATATTGATGAAACAGTAATAAAAATGTGAAGATATGAACTGCATAAAGGCATAAAAACTCAGGTAATGGAATGAATGTACTAAAATATTTATTAAGCATAGCATTTTACAAGGCTCAACTTCGCATGTATTCATTGCTGCAACATATTTCTGGTTTTAGAAGTTGAGCTGCACATCATCTTATTATCAATATTATTATTATTAATAATAATATTAATAAACAGGATTTATATAGTGCCAACATATTACGCAGCGCTGTACATTAAATTGGGGTATCAGATGACAGACCGATACAGACAGTGACACAGGAGGAGATGACTCTGCCCCGAAGAGCTTACAATCTAGGGGCATCTTATGAGAGTAGATGTCTGCTGTGTAGCTTCGGTGAGGGGAAAAATATTTGCGGGCCACTTGTAGAATCCAGAAATTACTATTATAAATAATGACAAGTGTGTACACCACTACATGGACCTTTCTGATATTCTAGAAGGTTAGAGAGAGCTTAAAAGGCTGAATTATGAAGACTTCCTGCTTAAAACAAGTAGCTAGGGAGTCAGCAAAGCACCCCCCAATATTTCACAAGGCTGCCATTTACATTTAGGCACACATTTTATGTACTAAGTGCCTAATCCTAACTTTTCAGGTAGGACAATTCATTGGGTAGGCTCTTTCATGGTCATTAACCAAAAATGTTCACTTTCAGGAACAGAACACTTTTGCTAGTTTGAGTTAAATAAAGAACCAAAATATTCCGATATCTGAATGCATTGACCTCCCTGAAACAGCTATACCGATCCTAATTATCTTTTTGTTTCTATTACTACCTAAATATAAACCGGATTGATGGCCATGATTGAAGGTAAGGGGGTTGTTTTGATTTACAAACTGTTACCATCAAACATCCAACATGTTGCAGAAGAAGTTCTTTTAAAAAGCAATGAACCTTTGTATCATTTGTACATTAGCTACTGTATATTCACATATTGGTATTTGTTTTTTTCCCTGTATGGATCAAATATTCACATTTTATTAACAAGGTTACATTTTTTGTTTCATTCTTCAGCTTATTGGTTACAGCCTATTTTTTACTTTTACTTGTTGTTTGTCCATGAGCATTGACAAGCAGTTTTCACTAACAGAGACTGAATTAACACAGATGTTTCATGTTGCCAAATACATCTTGTTATGATTTCTACTATGTAGTCAATGTTTTAATGTTTAATGCAAACATGTGGGTTATTTAAAGTACAGTGCTGGTAAATATGTTGGTGCTATATAAATACTGTTTATTATTATTATTATTATTATTATTATTATTAACCACCTGGGCGTTTCACTGATGTCTAGATTTCTGTACCAAAAGCGGTACACTGTTTTTCATGAATTTTTTTTTTATAATTGTAGACCTGTAACTTACAGAAATATGTCCGAACAAGGGTCTAGTAGATATCATGAATATAAAAAAAGTTTAAAACATACAATCATGTAAAAAAAAAAATTACTTTTAATATAACTAAACAAAAAACACAAAAATCTGTTTAAACAACAATACATAAATAAATCGCCCCGCCTCCCGCCCGCACCGACGCATGCAGCAACGTCACCGGGAAACCCCGGAGATCGTCACTGCACTCGCCGGGAGAAGAAGGAAGAGGACAGATGTGTCCGGAGGAGCTCCGGGAACCAGGTAAGTATTTTTTTAGAGATTGACGCTGGAACAACAGAACAGATGATCACAGCGGGACCAGGTAAGTGATGGCATTTAACCACCTGAGAAAAGGTACATTGTAAGCCAATGGTAAACATCTCATGGATAGACTCCAATTTTAACTTTTTCCTTTCTCTACAACACAGATAAACACCAGAAACAAAGACACAGCTCGGTAGCAGGATTTATAGACTTTCATGGCCTTTCATGACGCTTTACACACATACATACAAAACCATTGGGGCTACTCCAAGGGTAAATTACTTGGCTACATAGGCCAGAGTGCTAACCTCAAAGCCACCAAGCTGCCTATCAATGACCTTACATATTAGTGACCCTGGCTGAGTTACAGATTTTATGTAATTCCTTTAAACACCACCTAAAAGACCCTTAATATAATAAGCTTCCCCATAGTGACAACCCCGCCTGCTCACCCTTGGGTTCCAAAGAGCATTTTTCCCATTTGCATTCATTATGGATGCCTTGGAATAAGATCATTTTCAATGCGATCCTTCATTGCTAAAGGGCACATGGTCCAGTCGCATGACTTTATAACAGAAGGATACGCATTCAATTTCCACTTGCCATGACAACTTACATGACTGGTGTGCAAGAATGGTAGCCTGGTAGGGGGTTTTCAGAGGACAGCACACTTCTATGGAAAAATATTGCAATCAATACATGATTTGTTAGCTCATCCTGCAGGTGTATGCAGAAAAAGAATTTGCCCAATGAATGTACAGTAAATGTGACATTTACCAGCTTATTAATTGAGTGAATAGTAAAGTAAGAAGTGTTTTCTTTTGTTGGCTACTGTTATTTAAACAAAAGTGGGCAAGCAAATTTGAAAGGTATTGGTGCTTTATATATAGAATATGTGTCTATCTCAATCTTCTATATTAAATATGTTTATATTAATTCCCTCATGTAGTTTATGTACCATTAGAAAATCCTACAGTTAAAGTGATATATTCTGCCAAAGGTGAAATCTAGCATTGCAGCATGATGGTTTAAGTACCAGAAAACATCCACTATACTTACATACACCATTATACATTGGTGGGCAGTCTACTATGAAGGGCAAAGGGTTTCTATTGTTTAGAGGCCCAAGAAATGTTTTTTTCCTAAATTACTGGGAAATGTGTTTTTCATCCTTTCATTTGTTGACTAATGCACTCTAATAAGGGTTTGCAGGGTTCAGTTGTTTATAGTGCTTCAAGGCTGTTTGTTAATACAGAATCCTAGCTTAGAATGTTCTGCTTTTAAAGATATCTGTTCCAGTCCAAGACCTGAGAGATGTCTTTTCACAAACCACAAACAGCTGACTAACCATTAGCCAACAAATGGAAAACCCCTTTTAAAATAAAACCTGTACTGAGCAATGGGGTTGATTTACCAAAGGAGCGGGCTAAGTGAATATAGACTTCTGTTCTCTTGGCTTGATAAATAATATAAAGCTGGGTTGACAATGTGGTTGCTTACCTAATTATTAATAGGCTGTTGCCCTAAAAAAATATTAATTTGGTGAACAACCTATTTTTAAGGTAGAACTGTGCTGTTTTTAATCATTCAATTATGAGCAAGAAAATAATAATTTTTTTTACATTATCATTGCACGTCAATGGGTTTTTTACATATAATATTTAAACCTTACCTCATTTGCTTTGCAATGTTAACAATTCTTCATGCGCTTCCTGCGAACGTCTGATTATATGCAAAAAGAAAAAAAAAAAGGACTTATGGTTGTACAACTTTTTCACCCAGCTAAGTGAACATTCATACGGCAAAGTGAGGGTTCTCTATTACTTTAGTAAATCAATCCCAATGTGTAGTCATTCCCAAATTCCTCTTTGACAATAATAGCTGTTTGGCTGTCAATCTCATTTTGTTCTGACCTGATTGTGTGTTCCCTGACTTCACTTGCTGCATACTTTTTCCTTCTCATTGATTGTTGATGTCAGAGACTGCCAAAATACTAGCATTTTCAGAAAGAAAACTGATACCCCCACTTGTGTTTTGTCTCATGAGAAATATCCTTTGTTGTGCTTGTCCATACAAAATGGCTAAGTTCAGACTTGTGGTTTTTCACGCAGTATCACTGTGATTATGGCATTTAGTCTGCACCTTGAAAAAGGTTAATCTGTGTGTTTGTTCATCTGCCAATTTTTCAGAAGCTACATGCAGCCTCTAAGAGCGGTTAACCACTCCAACCACTTACAAAAATTACATCAATGCATTTAGCAGTTATAAAAAAATAATGTTTCACTTGTAACTACAAGCTAATGCCTGCACAAGCATTTACAAACTCCTGGTGGTTGCCGCCTGTTAACGCTACTGTGTGCCATTGTAGTTACCAGCAGGCACCTGGGAGTGGTAAACGCTGCAGATTTTTAGCGCTAGTTTGAACATACCCTATGTGCATATAGTTGTATAGATCATTTCTTATCTTATCTTTGAATATCTTGTGTCTTGCAGACTGGATCTGATGCAGCAACAGCAACCTTGGGAGATACGAATCAGTCTGAAAACGCAGACTCTTCACATCATGTCTTCTCCTTCTCCTGGCTCAATTCATTACCACAATAATATTCCTTCTATGAAAAACTGCTCTTGTCTACCGTATCAGTATACAGCTCCCCTACGCCCACTGTGAACACTGCTACTACACTACTGCAGATCTCTGCCTCCATTTATTCTTTTTATGATGTGTCTCTGCTATTGTACATTTTATTTTACTCCATTTTAATAATGGAAAACACTATACCATGTGACTGACAATACTGACAGTACTTAACACAATATAAAGATTAGAAGTATGAGGGGTGCAAGATACAATTTCCAGATATCCGGATCTTAGCATATTGAGCTATCGAACAAGCATGCCAGATAGGGGTACAGACTTCACTGGCTGCATGCTAATCAAACTAGGACCAGGGTAACTGCCCTGGCACCTGCACCTTTACAATCCAAGTCAGCCATTGGAGTTCCCATATTTTTGTCCTTAAAGAAATCTTAAAATACCATACTCGTCATTAAGTTAAATGCTTGTCTCATTGGCCCCTGATGGGGATTTCAGGTCTCTAATTCCCTTATCACACTACTGTGATTGAAAACATACATTTTAATATGAAATGCTCACAAGCAATAGGGGTTTTTTGAATATGTTGCCCTGTACTGCCTAAAATATTTAACTTTTGCTGCAACACCTACATTTATCCCAGAGGTATCCCACACAATACTTTGTATCCACCACTAGTCTTCTGGGTTGAATGACAGCCAGCATCATTTAATCCACATCCTATGGGATCAGGTTGTCAATGAAGTTGTCATCGCACAGTTTAGAATTTTTTATGGATTACTTCAGATATATTTTTAATTCATTACAATGCATCACTGGCTTGAAGGAGCCCCAACCCTGCTGTAGTGGAACCCATATCACCCCCTTGGTAGTTAATACTAATCTATAAATTTTCTATAACTAAATCTTTGAATGTTTTTTTCTCTATTCAAAATTGTCACTCTCAGTACCACTCCATCCAAAAGTCCTTTATTAGGCCATGCTGGGACTTGTAGTTCAATATATACCATATGCAGGCCTATTTATTAATGCTATCCAATGTACAGGGACAATATGTGAATTTAGCCGACACATGGCAAGCAATAAGATTCCGAATTATTAAATATAGTATAAAAATGATAAATCCTCCATGGGTGCTCAGCTGAATAAAAGAAACGTGCAGAGAGAAATATGAAGATTACCAATATGAATCTCATTATATGAATATCATATATTTCTAGCTGTTTTTATGAACTCAGTACTTCATAATTCAAGAATACAGATCTGGACTTCTAACACTCTTATTCTTCACTTGTTGCATGCTTGCTGTGGGTCAGAGACTCAGTGCTGAGAAAGCAAGGCTGGTAGCTTTTTTTTAAACGGAAAGCCATCTTTTTTCCCAGTTTGTGATTCCTTTAAATAAACTTGATGTTCTTTTACATTTTGATATAAATAGTTGCAAAGTTTGTAATAGAGTATTCTGAAAAAGTGGTTTGTTATAACAGACAGACATAATAAACAATGGTGACATTTTATGAGCAGATGCAGATTATTTGCATGAGTTAGGGTTTAGGAATCTAAATCTTTGTGTTAGCAAACAACTATAATAATAAGTAAAGCACAGTCATCCATTGCAACCAATCACATCTCAGATCAGTGACAGGAGGATTTCTATTGATTACTATTGGTTACTGTGCTGTGCCTTTTGCCTGATTGCATTATGCTCAAAGCACAACTTGTCATAGCAGAGACTGTGCAAATGTGAAATGGCATTCTGTGTAAGGGAGGTGATAATCCAGAACTGGGGAAACTTGTGTGACTCAGCCATGCAGCACTTTCACTGCAACAAGATTCTTTTTTGTAATGGTTATTTTTTCACACAGTATCATTTGCAATGTCTCTAGTGGGGGTCTTGTTTTATTGTTTTCTTCCAGCCACCTCTCATTCCTTTGTGTTGGATGTAAGTGGGCGTACAATGAACACTAATTGCTGTAAAATACAGGACCATGCTTTGCCCAAAAAAATAAAACAAATGGACGGGGACAGACATACCTTTGCAGATTTTATTAAAAATATAGATAGATATTAAACGTTATGTTTACACACCGATGTTGTGCCAGCTCTGAAAAGATGTTTTTTATTATGGAAATGTATACAATAAACTTTTGATGCAAAATAAATTACAGCTATGGGGTATTTTTTTTTCTGTATCCACTTCCCCAGGAACGATTTTAGACAAAATGAGACCCTGGGCAAATAGTAAAACAGCATTCTGGGAACCTGCATCCCTTGGAAAAGGTTTGGGGCCCTGGCAAATGCTTAGTTGGCCCTACACTTCCCACAGGAATCCCATCAGTTCCAAAGAATCTCTTCTAGCTACCTGCTCCAAACTCTCATACTGGTATTTCTATGGCTATATATATATATATATTACAAAAGTAATCCCCCCACCCCCTTTACCCCAAAAGTGTAAAAGAAAAATAAGTTACAAATGACATCTGTTGCCTTTTTTATACAGCAGTCAAATACACCTGGTGCATGCTGAATAACAGATACAGGCTGTGACCCAGCAGGGACCAGCAGCAGGGCATTGCTTGGCAATGTGATGCTGGCCCTGCAGGCACCCCATGGGTTGCATCCTCTATGTCTGAAGCTATAGAAAAATAAACAAATGGTATCAGGGCAGCACAATGGTACATCATACTGTATAGTTTGTGCTAGATGGAGGAAACTCTTTGGCAGATGACCAGCTGGGTTCTTATTTCCCAATGACGTCCATCAGTTTCCTATTGCTGTGGGCTTGCTGGGCTATCTGCTCGGCTCTGGCCATTTCTAACACTTCCCGGAGCAGATGGAAAGTGAGATCCAGGGAGATCGGGGGCTCCTCGCCACGTTTTCCTCTTTCTGTAGGTTCCTCCTGGGTGTTGAAGGGGGAATCCGCTCCATCTGCGATGCCAACTCTCAGCTCCTGCTGGCCGCTCCACTGCTGGGGCTGCAGCTGCTGAACGGCCCGCACAATGTTACTGGACGAGACGTCCCCGACCCGACCGCCTCCAAGGGAGCTCAGAGGGTACTTGTGGAGATTGCCCAGGCGGAGGAAGTATTCTTCTCCCATGCGGAGCAGAAAAGGATGGTATTCTGCTAAGAGAGGCGGAGGGGCCCCATTAGAAGAGGCTGAGGATTTGCTGAAAGCTCTGCACTCATGACAAGGGAGAAGAGCCACCAGGAGGATCCCCGTACACACCAAGACTTGGAACTTCATGTTGGATGAGATCTACAACAGAACACACGGGGAGACCTGCAAGGGGAAAGTATAGGGATCAGTGAGGAACATACACAGGGGACAAGGGCAGAAATCACAGAATACTTGCTGTCTGCTCTCCTTGGTGCTGAAATCACTGAACACCAGGCTGGTAACATTCACACAACCAATCCAAATACCCTGCAATGTCATCTTTATTCTGGTATCATTCACCTACCCCATCATACATGATGACCATGTCATGCTACACAATTATTAGATCTGATGATCCTGATAATGATTGTACGATGACAACCATCAGCACACATCAGATAGGATGAGAAGTCACATTTTGGATGTACCCCTTGTACCCCCATGGCCATCAGCAGAACATAACAGGTAACCTGCCATACACTCTCATCTCTGCCATATCTAAAAATTAGATCACGTACTGCAATACCTACCTAGTAATGATCATACCACTTGTAGAATGTATTGTAATACTTCTAACAATGGACTGATCTGTGCATTGCTGCTATATATCATCCCATGATTGTACTAATACTCCTATCTGCCATATGCATTCATATCTCTACCATATCTAACAATTAGATCACTTACTG
>NW_027317735.1:4967-6709 GCF_032062135.1 Pyxicephalus adspersus | reverse complement strand
GAAGTTAACTTTATATTACGAGTTCTTTAGTCTACTTAAGGTGATATTTCTTTTTAGTTCATAGGCTGAACCACTCTCTCATCCAATTGAATGAAAGCAGTTCAGAGCCACTTTGTGCATGCAGCTGCTGTGGATTGTGGTTGATGAACGCAGCATGTTGCTTCTGACTGCCCTTAAGTGACCTGTTGCTTGCATCCAATGGCCTTCAACTGCAGCTCACTTTGGTTACTGCTGAAGGACTGAGATGGCCCAGAATTCATCTTTATTCATTAACTTCCTGAAGACATCAAACCGCAACCTCATGACAAGTTGAGTACGGTTGCGGATGACACAGCTGCAGGGTTAAATGTCATAGTATTAAAGAGGTGCGTCAGGGAGTGGCTAACGGCTGTGGTTCTTAATCACAAGTCTGAAAGGGCCCTTACTGTCTAATCACAGGCTTGGGAATGGATTCCAAATGGCTCAAAGAAAGTGGGTTGAAAAACATTGGCTGTCATTCAATGCATTTGGAAATCCTATTTTAATCAAAAAAAAAAGGCAAGGTTAACATCCAGTAGAAATATGGTGCATTTTTACCATGCCGTAATTGGTGCCGGTTATTTTAGATGGGATATCTCTAGATGAAAACCCATTAGCACCTGTGTGTGTGTGTTAAAACTTGCACTTTAAAACCAACAGTGCAATTGTCAGTATGATCAATCCACAATATTTTTAGAGGAAATTTTTTTTCTTGCCAAGTATATTTTTGAAAATGTAATTAAAATAACTGCACCCAGGTATCCCAGCTTGCTGGAACACTTGGGCCCTTAGATGTCCTTAAGGCTGGGTCTACATGGATGTTTTTTAAAAATGCATGTAACCGTTCCTATTGCGTTTATATGCGTTTTTATGCACTTTTATTAGCGTTTTAAAGCTTGCCTTTAAAATGCTGGAAAACGCATATGCTGCGTTTACCGTGTTTTAAATTAATTTGCATATTAAAAAACGCGGGAAAACGATCCATTGAAATAAATGGAAGCATTTTCCAGCGTTTATCCAGCGTTTTAATTTTTTAAATGTTGCAAGCAACGTTTAAGATAACACTCAAAAACGTGCCTGAAGGAAACGTCCTGGTGTAGATTAATCCAGTGTAATGCATGGGGATTTCAAACAAGGGCTTTAAAAACCGGTTAAACGCTGGAGAAACAGTCCATGTAGACTAAGCCTAAAGGTTGCAGAGAATCCAAATGCTCCTTTGCTGTGGAATATGGTGGGTCTAAAAACACATTGCTGCCAGTTTTAATTGGTGTTCTTCCATTAGTTTCAAGGGGGTTCCTGAGCTGTGGATGACTGACCACTCGGCTAATGTCTTCATAGTTTCAGGCCAAATTCATATAGCAGAGCCAGCCGCTTACCACCAATCCACTAAATTTTTTTTTTTTTTTGGAAGTGTTATGTTTTTCCCCCTGACCTCCATACTAAAATTCATGAAAATTTAGTGACTGTAGTTATTGGGACACTGATGAGAACATAATATGAAAAATAATGGATAACTACTCGTTTCCAGCACATTTTGATAAGATTTATATGAAGTTGAGCTTTCACATGCATAATTCTAGCAACCCATACTATGGTAAAATAACAGGATTGTCTTGTAGCATTCCCATTAACCAAATATTTGATGCACTGAGTATTTCAGCATTTTTAACCCAGGTTACTGTGCTCCGGAAGATAGAAGAATCGTATAATATGTACCAATGCTG
>NW_027317735.1:0-635 GCF_032062135.1 Pyxicephalus adspersus | reverse complement strand
TAAAATGTATTGCTTTTCCTTTAGTGTCATTTCATTTAGTGTTATTTCATTTTAATGTATACAGCATATATAACCCTCAAAAATCCAGAATTTTCAAAAATCCGGTACAATTCAGGTCCAGAGGTTGCCGGATTTTCGAACCTGTACTGTATAAAGAGATCAAAGGATACCTTTTTTACTTTTTTTGCACCCCAGAACATGTAATAAAAACATACCTAGTTTGGTCCTCATGGGTTTTTATTGTAATCAGTTAGTGTTGGCATTATAGCATTTTTAACCTAGTGGATAGTCAATTTGCAAAAGCTTTAGGGAAATAACACTCTAATGCTATATTCTCTATATGGGTTTTTTCCAAGTCAATTGGCTTTATTCCTTTAAATAATATAACTTGCATTCAGAAATGTTTAATCTAGCCTTCTGTGTCTTTCCATTACTGTTGTAATTGTAAAGTATTGGGATGCTAACAAAATAAAAACTTATGTTATTTTAATTGAATTTTATCTTTTTACCCTTGACCTCTCTCGCAAATGTTGTGATGTTACTATGTTTGGTTGTTTTGCAGTAAAAGCAGCAAGTTTGCATATACGCCTAAATGCAAAAAACAATAATAAATTTGGCCTTATTTACACCTTTTA
>NW_027317734.1:0-9696 GCF_032062135.1 Pyxicephalus adspersus | reverse complement strand
TAAATATAATTTCTTATATAATTCACATTAAATTATTTATTATTTGCAGTCAAAAATATTTTATAGAGTTATTCTTTCTGGTATGAAAGATCAAAGTAGACCTTCTACTGCACTGACAATAAAAAAACATCCTGTGGCGTGGAGGGTATTATAAGATACTTTTCATCCCCCAGCAACCTAAAATATATCTAAAAACAATAAAAAAAATGTAATATATTACAGGTCACCAATTCTATGATGTTTTGGCTGTTTTTGAATTTGCAATAATTTTTGTCAGGCTATGCACATTTTTTGCAAATATCTGTTGATTTGGCCAGAATTCCAGTGTAATGACACAAGTGCTTCTCATAGTACAGTAAGCATGCATTGTCCCCGAAGGACTGAAAGTGTGTTATTGGCAGGTAAAAGTAAATCTGTAAAGCAAAGGGGAAAAATAGATTGTGAAAGTATTAAGACAAGGTTTTATTGCTGCCTGATGTAACCATTACGTTTATGTATATTCAATGCTTGTATGTCCACATTTAATTGTGTTAAAACATAGATTTGCAGATTAGTTTGCTTTGCTTATACTGAGTTTAAAGAGTCAGCCTGATGGGGAGTTTACTCCAAAAGTATTGAATATTCATTTGAAGGTATGTTTCCTTCAATCATTTAATGAAGTGCTAACAAAAGTCTTTTATTTTTAATTACACATATACTCAAGCATAAACCAAGATTGTTTTACAAATGACGGTCAAAAACAATTTTTATTTGTACTCAGAGTTCCATTATGTTCTTTTCTGACATTACCATATCTATCAATTTGAGGTTTCTAAGCCAGTCAGTGTGAAATTTAGGCAGATAAATGATTTAACTGTATTGTCATTGAAACCACCAACGCCATTTGCTATCCTACTTTACCTAGATACAGAAAATTCTTCTCAATAAAAGCTGTAAACACCTATTTCCCAGGCATATATAGGTCAAACAAGGTTAGCTCACTTCAAATGCATAATGCCTGTTTGGTACCTGCAGTCTCACCTTTCTCAAAAAAGTCAGTCTTTGCTTTCTGCCACTATTAACCCCCCTAGCGTTCTAATTCTGTACGTATTTCCATGCAAAAAGCGGTACATTTTTATGCATGGAAATTTATTTTACATCGTAGGCCTATAACTCCTAGGTATACCTTACTGAATTATGTCCAATATTTAATGAATTTATTAATAAACTTTAAATAAAAAAGCACAAAAATCTGTTAAAAAATAATAAACATGTAAGGGAACACAAAATAGACAATAATATTATCAGAACTTCTAACCTTACTTTTTTTATTACTTGTTTTGCCTTCTGTGCCTTTATTGGGAAACCTCTCTGACATGAAATGAGGGGTAATCTTGAAGACCTTTTATCATCATCTCCAACACAATGATGCTTACTGAGGCTGTCATTTCAGCCTTATACTGTAGGTGATGAATTTGCAGAATGGTTGTCCAATATCCATTTTTTTTTTCTTCCTCCTACAATAGTTTTTTCTGGGCAATTGGCAAGTGGAATCATCAGGCTTAATACATCTAGATATAGCAACTAAGGATGAGCCTCTGGCATTCTCGTGAAAATATCCTCGATCTTCCTTTGGGTCAGTGAAATTTCAGCGAACCCATTTCGCTCACCCTTTGAAAGTTCCAGGAAATCATTACAATCATTACTCCTGTCAGTGTGTGATCCCTGGCACTAGAGGTTAAGCGGGGACAAGTCTCCCCATTCAAAACCTCTAGTGCTCTCTGATTAGCTGAGGAAACGAAAATCCTGATGACCCTTAATAGTCTTTAGGATTTTCCTTTCCTCAGTCAATGAGGAAAAATCTCCCCATTTAACCTCTAGTGCCAGGCATCGCACACTGAGCTGATCAATGAATGGAGCCGTGGATTGGGGTTCACAGAAAGTAAGTGGCCAGCTATGTGTTAAAGGATAGCACAGTATGACAGATACAGTTTTTTTGTATCATGTGATGGCTCCGTAGTGATTTAATGTTAGGAGGAGGTAGCCACAAGAGCCCCGCACTTATCCTACATTTCCCTTTCTCTACTGAAAAGAAATTGGGGTTCACAGAAAGTAAGTGGCCAGATATGTGTGACAGGGAGCACAATATGATAGGTATGATGAAATTTCAGGGGGAGTTAGCCACAACAATCTCGCATTTGCAGTTAGATTTCCTTTTTCCTACTGAGAAATTGGGGTTCATACAGAGTAGGGGAATAGCTATGTATGGAAGGGTAGCTTGTTATGATGGGTATAACATTTTAATTGGGAAGGGGGGACAAAAGCCATTTCCTACTGGCTCCCACATTTCCAGTTGCCAACATCTGTCCTGTTCCAGAGAAATTGGGGTTTAGAGAAGGTAAGTAGCCAGGCATCTCACACAGTCCCTCAAACCACAGCATTTGCAGATTTGACAACAGGCGGCAGTGAGCAGTACTGAGAGTCTCCCCCTAGGCAGGATTCTATGGCATTAGGAAGGGGTAAACGCACCGCAACCTCACTGCAGCCTTATATATTTGGGGCACTACAGCACACACCACAGTACTCCAATGCTCATTGCTATGGAAATGGCCCCCAGGGGTCCCTAACATGGAAACTTAACTTGGGGACCTGGTTTTGAAAAAGATATGATAAAGACCCTGTATCTGGCAACTTGTTATTTTAAGGGGGAAATTTAGTTAAGTAACAGCTCTTAGGGTCCCCTGTGTACCCTGAAATTTTTAAACTTTCACAAAATCGCGGTAGGTGATATGAAGGTTTATACATGGGGATAATGACAGCTGCATGGACACAGACACAGCTCTCATGCTGCACAAGGGGTGGAATTATCTCTCAGTACAAGGTGGGCAGGGCACAGCTGATTGCTGACATTATTAGTACACACCAACTTTCACGGAGCTAAGACTGAGCATGCACAGGAAGCTCCCTCCTCTTCTGGTAGCATGATCTCATTAAAAAAAAAGGTAGGAGATGCGTGTGCCACGTTCCCCGTTAGACAAAGAGCAGAAATAGTGGAATGAGGAGAGGGCTGGATGCGGAAGCTCCATGGGCCGTAGGTTGGGCACCCTTGCTCTATTGGATTGTACACACTGTCTTGCATATTAAATTTTTTATGTATTTCATATGTTTTTGTACTTTTGTACTTTTAACATGTTTAAAATAAAATTGTTGCTTTAGATGAAATTATCAGAAATAATGAGTCCAACCATTTTTTTTCTTTCTAGTGTTTTTCTTCCCTGTTTTGTCTCCTGACTACATAAAGAACCTGGTGTGGCAACTTTTTCACTTTTGTTAATATGTTTAATTTGGGAATTTAATTTTATTATTTTATCTTTCATAAAAGAACCAAATATATTGTTTTTGGCTGCATAGTTGCAGAATCTGTGAATAGTAACAGAATTCATTGTTTTATGAGGGAGTCCCCCCACTATAACATTTTGCTAGGTTTTGATTTTGCCAGTAGATTCCTTGATTTTCAACTCCCACCAGTTGGGTAACAGTGCTGCACACATGAAAAAAAATAATTAAAAATATGAGTTGTGAAATATTAAAATTTACTGCACATGTATGAATGCATTTAGCTGCTCTTGCTATATATTTTGTTCTCAATTTCGCTCACCCTTTGAAAGTTCCAGGAAATCATTACAATCATTACTCCTGTCAGTGTGTGATCCCTGGCACTAGAGGTTAAGCGGGGACAAGTCTCCCCATTCAAAACCTCTAGTGCTCTCTGATTAGCTGAGGAAACGAAAATCCTGATGACTCTTAATAGTCTTTAGGATTTTCCTTTCCTCAGTCAATGAGGAAAAATTTCCCCATTTAACCTCTAGTGCCAGGCATCGCACACTGAGCTGATCAATGAATGGAGCCGTGGATTGGGGTTCACAGAAAGTAAGTGGCCAGCTATGTGTTAAAGGATAGCACAGTATGACAGATACAGTTTTTTTGTATCATGTGATGGCTCCGTAGTGATTTAATGTTAGGAGGAGGTAGCCACAAGAGCCCCGCACTTATCCTACATTTCCCTTTCTCTACTGAAAAGAAATTGGGGTTCACAGAAAGTAAGTGGCCAGATATGTGTGACAGGGAGCACAATATGATAGGTATGATGAAATTTCAGGGGGAGTTAGCCACAACAATCTCGCATTTGCAGTTACATTTCCTTTTTCCTACTGAGAAATTGGGGTTCATAAAGAGTAGGGGAATAGCTATGTATGGAAGGGTAGCTTGTTATGATGGGTATAACATTTTAATTGGGAAGGGGGGACAAAAGCTATTTCCTACTGGCTCCCACATTTCCAGTTGCCAACATCTGTCCTGTTCCAGAGAAATTGGGGTTTAGAGAAGGTAAGTAGCCAGGCATCTCACACAGTCCCTCAAACCACAGCATTTGCAGATTTGACAGCAGGCGGCAGTGAGCAGTACTGAGAGTCTCCCCCTAGGCAGGATTCTATGGCATTAGGAAGGGGTAAACGCACCGCAACCTCACTGCAGCCTTATATATTTGGGGCACTACAGCACACACCACAGTACTCCAATGCTCATTGCTATGGAAATGGCCCCCAGGGGTCCCTAACATGGAAACTTAACTTGGGGACCTGGTTTTGAAAAAGATATGATAAAGACCCTGTATCTGGCAACTTGTTATTTTAAGGGGGAAATTTAGTTAAGTAACAGCTCTTAGGGTCCCCTGTGTACCCTGAAATTTTTAAACTTTCACAAAATCGCGGTAGGTGATATGAAGGTTTATACATGGGGATAATGACAGCTGCATGGACACAGACACAGCTCTCATGCTGCACAAGGGGTGGAATTATCTCTCAGTACAAGGTGGGCAGGGCACAGCTGATTGCTGACATTATTAGTACACACCAACTTTCACGGAGCTAAGACTGAGCATGCACAGGAAGCTCCCTCCTCTTCTGGTAGCATGATCTCATTAAAAAAAAAGGTAGGAGATGCGTGTGCCACGTTCCCCGTTAGACAAAGAGCAGAAATAGTGGAATGAGGAGAGGGCTGGATGCGGAAGCTCCATGGGCCGTAGGTTGGGCACCCTTGCTCTATTGGATTGTACACACTGTCTTGCATATTAAATTTTTTATGTATTTCATATGTTTTTGTACTTTTGTACTTTTAACATGTTTAAAATAAAATTGTTGCTTTAGATGAAATTATCAGAAATAATGAGTCCAACCACTTTTTTTCTTTCTAGTGTTTTTCTTCCCTGTTTTGTGTCAACTGATGAAATATATGGAGCAGTGCCTTTTGTTTATCAGTTATATTAATCTCTATTATCAGCTTTTAAATTTTTATTTTTATTTGTGTGAAAATACTTTGATATATTATCTTCACGACACGCATACATCACTGTGTGATAAAATTTACATAAATGAATCTTATAAGCGAGAGGCCCCTAAGTATGAATTTAGCGCTCCTTATAATTAACGCACCAATACGACTATTTGTGTTCACTCGGGAACCGCTAGACTGGCCACCACAGTACAAAAAAAATAATTAAAAATATGAGTTGTGAAATATTAAAATTTACTGCACATGTATGAATGCATTTAGCTGCTCTTGCTATATATTTTGTTCTCACATTACCTCCTTACATATTAGCACTTACGTTTTTGGATTCTTTACACGTTCGATAAGTAATGTAGCTTTTAAGCTTTGAGTTAAAAGATGTTCAGTCAAGGACGCCTTCCAATTTTTTAACCTCTCTGCCAAGATTTGTTACATACCGTATGGATTTTTACACCAACAAACTTTAGGGCCCAGGTTCACTAAATCATTAAGTCCAGTTTACATGTGTCAGTTTGCCTAAGCATGAACATCTGCACCTGATTCAGGAAAAGTTTTAAACTCCAATATACTAGCTGTACACATTTCTTAACCAATAATAATTGCAGGCGACAGATAGCACTTCCAAAGCATGTGCATGCATGCAAACCTTAATAATCTCACAAACATTGCCAAAAAAGGAGCAGCTGATACAAGATAAAAAATGAGAGAAACATAATAACTACAAAATAATGGCATACCATTAGTGATTGAGTGGGTCTGATTTAATAAAGCTTTCCAAGACTTTAGAAGACATTAATAGGCGAACCTGGGAAATCCAGCAATCCTGAAATTTTTTTAAAACCATTTGCTATTAGTTGGCAAATGTTTTTAATCGTGGACCAAATCCATTTCAGGTTTGTGGAATCACCCAGGTTCATCCATGAAGGTCTATCTTATCCAGTCTTGGAGAGCTTTAATAAATCAGGCCAAGTGTAAAAAAAGATGCCAAGTGTAGCAAGTACAGATAAAACGACAGCAAAAATTGACTAAAACATAGTGGTGCAGAACAAGAGATTCAGTTGAGTTTGTTGTGTTTTAATATGACTTGTAGTTTCATTTAAAATGGTAATTGCTTTTATGTGTGTTCTGCCATGAGTATTGGTAATGAATCCTTGTTGCCATCGATTGACATAGCTCATGAACTTCTGCAGCCATATTAAAATGAACTGCCAGATTTTTCATTGCTATTACATTATATTGAAATATTGAGAAAAGATTGGGTTTTTTTGTGGCAAAAGTCAAACAAATGTATTGAACATACCATAAGGTATGTAATCATAAACAATACCAATAATCAGTGATAATATATGTAATGGGTAAAATATGAATCAATAAAACAAACAAAATAGTGTTCAGGCATCTCCTAAAAGTAATTTATTAGGGGGTTTGCCTCCTTTGCAAAGACATATAGTTGTCTATATATAGTATATAGACTAAGTATAGTTGTCTAAGTAAATGGTATATTTTTCATATTAGCAACTGTATAACAACAACATATGAGAATAGAAACAGTCAAATATGAATAGTTGTTATCAATATTAAAAATAAGTTCTCATTTTATACAGAAAAATAATGGAAATTATTTTAAAACAATAGGTAGATTTTTTAACACCAACGAGTCAAAAAATATCATATTGCATAAACCTTTTACAATGTTACACATACTTTAAAAAGAATATCATCATATACAGTATGATTATTCAGAGGTATCATAAACAATGTGAATAATAAATGTTAATGTCAGAAGAAAATATATGATGTTCTCGGAGATCACTAATGTGATGTAGTATACAGAGGTCAGTGGAAATGTTTGTATACATAATAATAGTTAGTGATAATAATTAGTTACTTTAGGGTAGAAAGGATCAAACAAGAGTTTTAAACTGGTACCAATGATACCACTTATTAGGCAATTGTGATGGATTCCTATTCTTATAAGGCACATCAACGAGTAGTTTCACACCTATTACATTATATGTTTGAGTTTGTTACAAGAAAAATGTATTAACTTAAATTATCAACAGTATTTCATGTCAAAACCCTTTTTTTGTATGAGTGGGTAAGGTTTGGAATTCCTTTTGGCTTTCTACTGCTACCTGGGGCTGTGTTAGAGAATTGGTCCTGCTGTCATATTTGTACTGGACAGTAGTAGCAGTAACTCTCTAACAGTAACTCTCTAACAAGAACTCCTATCAGACTTTAATTTCTTTCCATGTCTGTGTTGCTGATTTGCTTCAATTCTGTCCATTTAAACCATCATCAGCAGACAGTAAGTATGATTAGTCACCCTAACAAAACCCTAGACAGCAGTAAAATCCTTACAACAGTTGTACCCCCTTTTATCCAAAACCAGAAAAATTCATTAATAATTTTTGGTTTTAAATACATTTACCATATGAATAAAATACATTTGTTTTGGTATAAACCAATTTTCATTGTTTTATTAGAACATTACTCTGTATTCCCTTTGTATCAAGATGTTTCCAGAATTTTGTGGCATATCACTGTGATGTTTTTATCCATAGCAATTCTGTGTAGCAATCAAAGCCAATATCCAGATTTCAGAAGCTGATGACTGCATGGCTTATATACATTTAGTAAATGCTGATTTACAGGAGCGAACTTCAGTGCAACCAAGTTTCTCTTTTGGATACAGTGACATTACCCCTGTGTCTCTGTTCTTCAATTATGTAGGCAGATCATAGGAGGTTGGCCTAACATGATCCTGAATGGATGAGCTTAAGAAAGTTCAGTTTGCTGGTAAATTGACAAACATGCAAAAACTTTGCAAAATTGACATTTGATATGAACTTCCATGAAGTTTAGAGGCGGATGTTACCATTTATTTTTTTTAAATAAGCCAACAGCCATATTATCATTAAACACCTTTCATTAGATGATAGACAATGCCATATGGAACTGGTTCTGATGCCCAAAAGAAAAATATTGGGACAAAGAGGAAATGTTTGTGTGTCTGATTTGGGTGCAAACTACATTAACCTCCCTAGCGTTAACCGCAAGAGTGACTCGGGGTAGGAAAAGTTGCTACAAGTGGTAACCCCGAGTCACTCTCGGGGTTGGAACACCTAGGGAAGGTTAGTAATTAGAGTGCTTACCTGATCCGGCAGGGTCCCGCGCCGTCCAGCGCCACAATCTCCCTCTTCCTATCTTCTTCCTGCTTCTGCTCCGATGAGTCACCAGAGGAGTTCCCGGTGACGTCGTTGCGTTTGCACGTCCCAGCCGGGTGGGCCGGGAAATTCAAAATCCATTGTATTGCATTCAATACAAAATACCTGTATTGAATGCAATATATTGGATTTTTATGTGTAAAAGCAGTACATTGTTTTCAAGAACATTTATTTTACAGTATGTATAATACTAGGAGTATATTATGTTCATTAGATGATAGACAATGCCATATGGAACTGGTTCTGATGCCCAAAAGAAAAATATTGGGACAAAGAGGAAATGTTTGTGTGTCTGATTTGGATGCAAACTACATTAACCTCCCTAGCGTTAACCCCAAGAGTGACTCGGGGTAGAAAAAGTTGCTACAAGTGGTAACCCCGAGTCACTCTCGGGGTTGGAACACCTAAGGAAGGTTAGTAATTAGAGTGCTTACCTGATCCGGCAGGGTCCCGCGCCGTCCAGCTCCACAATCTCCCTCTTCCTATCTTCTTCCTGCTTCTGCTCCGATGAGTCACCGGGGGAGTTCCCGGTGACGTCGTTGCGTTTGCACGTCCCGGCCGGGCGGGCCGGGAAATTCAAAATCCATTGTATTGCATTCAATACAAAATAACTGTATTGAATGCAATACATTGGATTTTTATGTGTAAAAGCAGTACATTGTTTTCAAGAACATTTATTTTACAGTATGTATAATACTAGGAGTATATTATGTATTTTTTTTTTAATAATTTTTTTTTTTTAATATATAAATTTTTTAATTTATTTAATTTATTGTTTTAAATGATTTTGTGTTTCAAACTTTATTATACTCATACTATTTATATTATACTGTAAAATAAATTTTCATGAAAAACAATGTACCGCTTTTACACATATAAAACCGAAAAGAAATGAACCGCTAGGGAGGTTAACTATACTTATGAGACGTGTTGCAAATGAAGACTAGCAGGACTTTTCATCAACAATTCAGCACCCCCCTTGTCTCCAAAAAAAAGCCATAGCAAATGAAAATAAACCTTCTCAAAATGAACACACAAAACAAATATACATGGACTGAAAAAAGGAAGAAAATAAAATATAAATGAAACTAATAAAACATACTGATACTGCTGCTGACTGCATATATGTTATTTTTAACACCTA
>NW_027317733.1:0-9746 GCF_032062135.1 Pyxicephalus adspersus | reverse complement strand
TTTTATGTTCCAGCACGACCCCTGTGTCCCTGGGTATAAAGCCAGCTCCATAAGGACATTGTGTGACCAGTTTGGTGTGGAGGAACTTGGGTGGCTTGTCACCGTTGGATTGTGAGTCAGGTTTTCCTATCCATCGTCCATATTTGATAAATATAATAATAAATGAGCAGAGAGGCACAAATTACTCATTACTCAAAAAAAAACTCTTAGCAACATCTGGAGGAATCCTAGGTGAGAAACACCGGTTAATATCATTTACAGGAGAGTGGAGGTAGTTATGGCTGCAGAGGAGTGTAATTCTAGGTCAACGCCCATGGTTTTTGGATTGGGTATCCTACAGACTCATAGGCTGGTCAGGTATCCACAACTTGGCCACATAGTACGTCTCTTCATCTAAATACTTCCACCATTCAAATCCTAAACGGTCACCATAATATCTGACATTGGAATGTGTTTCTTTAAAGTAACCTTTTTTTTTTTTTATTTCAAGTTAAATTATTTAACTTATTTTAAATTATTTAATTGATTTTATTGCTTTCCCCTACAAGTAAATGACAGAAATAGGAAAACACTGCCTTCCTATTTGTAAGCAAATATTGACCTGATCAGCGCTATTTTTTAATAACTGCTTCCTTCTTGTTAATAGGATATTTGAAAGACTCCTAATTTTTAGACAAGGATAGTTTTTCTGCTAAGGATTGCAAATTCTTGTAAATCTCTTATCTTTACACATGGCCTTGGAGTGTTCTAGGTGAGATTGTGGTGCAAGGGAGTAGCTGGGGCCGATAGAGGAAGCAGGCTGGGGAGGGCTCGCAGATGGTCTGGGATGATGGGCAATTCCTAAACGTGTATATAAACTGGAGCTTTTCACCAATAAAATATAATAGTTAACCATTCACTTTGTGTGGTGTGGTTCTTTTACGGGGTTGGCGCTAAATCAGATCTCCTCTTCCGAAAGATAGAAGTCATCAAAACACCTAACACTATTGAGCTGATTTTCCATGCCATGTTCTTTTAGGTTTTCTTTATATTTGTGTATTGGCTAATTTATATATATGTCCAGGTCCACTATAAAATATACCAACACATACTAAAGGAAACTATTGTTTTTGATGAAACTTTGGATTTCCACGCACACGCCTAGTCATAGTTCAGATACAAACATCTACATACATATAAACATACAAAAATCTAGGGTGTGGGCGGAGGAGAAAAGGAAGATTCAATAGCACCCATAATACACAAAAGAGCTGTCACATGACATATAGGACTGGGTAGTAACATCAAACTTGGTAAGAGAGTATTAAGATAAGCAAGATACCCAGGTTCAAAGAAACATACATTTCAGACACCTATAACTGTTGAAACTGCCGCATGATGAGTATGGACACTGGAGTACTTTCTAGGGGTTCGCAGGCCTTTGCTTTATGTGGACAGGTGAAGGTGGACCTGCTTGGGAAATAAGTGCAGAGGAGATGGTCAGCTAGCGCTCCAAAAATGACTAAAAATTACCAGAGTTTCCAGGTCCCAGGTCCTGTACCTGAGTATAAACCTGCAATTTTCCTGCACCCTACTTACTGTTGGAGATAAGCTCAATCCATGCCAGTGGAAGCAAATGTCTCTCTGCAAAGGTCTGACAAGCCCCCTGCTGAGTGTGGGGGGGTTACATCAAACCTTTCATTGAGACCACTACAACCACACAGAGTTCACTAGAGGACTTACTGTAGACTTCAGAACAGTTTAATAATAAACATTGTGTAAAAGAAAAGGGGTGGGGGGAGGGTTGGATAAGTCATACTGTACATCCAAAACTCAATGTGGTTTACTAATAACCGAATAAAGGAAATGTTTGTCAAAACTTTTAAGTTCATAGCAAAACGCTCCCAATGAGCTGGGGATTGTTACAGAAGAACTTGTCCCTGACAGCAACCAGCCAATAGGAACTCTGACCCCTACACACCTTAATAACCAGGAGACCCAGGTGGTTTTATAACCATTGGTATAATCCATTGAGAAAATTCAAAGACCATTGTCATAAGCAATAGGGGATGGTGAACCCTGGGTGTTATCTGCAGGTTAGAGGCTGTAAAGTAAGTCCTAAAAAGATCTAAGTATAATTGAAATTTGTGGGAGTTTTCGTTTGCAAATATGTTTGTTTTCATTTTTATGATTCTCTTTGCTAAAATTATGTTACCAAGGATTTCCAGCTATACATGGATTATTGGTCATACTTGTAACCTGTTGTTATTATAGTTTTAGGATTCTCCTCTTTCCTTGAGGTCAACAAATGAGAAAAAAATCCAGTCCTGAATCCAGCAAAATTAAATTAAAAGTAAAAAGAACAAAGAGGTGGCTTTTTATGGCATGAAAATCCAGTTTACTTGTTTTTACCTTACATTTACTTGTTTTTAGCTTTTTTTTCTTTTCATTTTTACCTTTACTTGTTTTTTAACTTGTTACAATAATGACAATTGCTGAAATAAAATAAAATTAAGTTTGTATCCATCTGAGATCATCCAGATATGTAAGTCACCTTTTTTGTATACTAATCTTACAATTGAACACTTATATTTGATTATATATACACTTTATTTACAAAACTTGATTACAATGTATACAATATATACACATGCACATAAATGTACTCTATAGAATCACAAGGTTATTGTACATTATGTATAGATGAGCTAAATGTATACACTATACAATACATTGGTTGAATATTATTCTGTAATTTAGCTTATATGTCGCTATTACCCCTGAAAAAAACTAATCTGGTGAAACGCGTGAGACCTTAAGACGACTGCGATTATACTTTGGACATCTTTTCTATCCACAGATTATGCTAAAACTTTCTTATGGTGCAGTGGTAGTTCTTTGTTTACTGCCAAATTAATCAAATTGTTTTTGTGTGAACAATTGTCATTATTGTAACAATTATCGTTATTGTAATAATAACTGCTTGAAAACAAATAAAATGATTTTGCATGCCATACAAATACTCTCTTTTTACTTATAATTAATTGTGGTTGCATTTAGTATTTATTAATAAACTGCAGGAGTTAGCTTCTAATGCATTTACCTCAGATAGGTACTTCAGGCTTCATTTAAAATTTTGGATTCTCTGCCCACTTTTATTCACAAACTAAACTTCAACACAAAGCAAAATCCAGAATTTTTCCCTCACAGGGGGTGAAAGTCATCCATAGAATGACAAAAAACCCACAAATTTTAGCATCTTGTCTCTCTCCCTGTTGGTCCCACAGATCTCAGCTTTGGGAGATCTCCTGGGCTTTCCCGGCACACAGGTCTTAGGCTGCAAGTCTCCGAAGTCTCAAAGACCTGCTCCTTTATTATTATCAATGGCCAGGGGCTTCAATAACTTCTGGCCTGGAAATAAGGAGGAGTGCCTGGCCCACCCATTTCTTCCAGGACACTCCGAGCCTGAATCCCAAATAAAGAGCTGCAAATATACAGTAATGCAATTACTAATGGCCCTATCCAGGCCCTTTAATCCCTTTAATTATCCAGGCCCTTTAATCCATTTTCCAGAGGAAATTGAGCTACATTATGCCAACTATTATCTGAATTTGGCATTAGACGTTTCCTTCTACTACAATACCCAAAAGTGAAATTTTAAAAAAGGAAAATGGATAGCCTAATGTGTTTCCATTTAGTCTTACTTCACATTCACCTTCCCCTGTTTTCATTTTTTTTGCAAATCGAGATGCTTAAAGCGTACCTAAACTAAAAGATCAAAATTAGCTGATCTAACATATGCGCAGTGAGATCTGCAAATTTTTTTTTCATCTTACGTAACCCGAACGCGCGCCTAGATTGGGTGACGTAGGATGAAGAACAGGAAGAAGAAAAGAAGATGGCAGCGCCAAGCGTGTTGGCTCTGGGATGGATGCCAGGAAAACACGGGACCTGATGCAGGACACCCCCGGAGCGATCGGACTGTTCAGTAGGATTAAAGGTAAGTGTATTTTTTTTTTAACTTTTGAGTTTTGAGTTTTTTAGTTCCTCTTTAAGTAAAGATTGCCAGGCCTCCTTCATAGAGTTTATTTTTTTTTGCTTTTTAATTTCTGTTTTTTCGTTGGAGCTGTCTTAAGTGACCAAAGAACAATACTCCATGCTGTTAGGGTCTCTTCAGGCATGGAGTCACCTGACACCCAGTCTTCACCAGTGCGCTCCACTAGGGGTGATAGGCCAGTAGCCTTTGCCAAACTTTTTGCCGCAAGGTGTCACCAGGTCATGGCACTTGAGGTCACCCTGCCAGAGAAGAAAGGACAGAGAGGCTTCAGTGAGGAGACAGGTGGTGTCCAACAGGCGAGAGAAGGAGAACACCATGGGAAGGGGTCAGAGCTGGCAGTGGGAAAGTGTAGTTAAAGATCCAGGGGAATGGTCAGAGTTGGCAGTGGAAAGGTGTAATCCACGGCCCAGGCGAATGGTCAGGGAAAGCAATAGACTGCGCATAATTCAAGGCAGTGAATGTTGAGCCTGTACAGATGAGAGGTGAAGATAGGCATGGGACGCTATGGGACCGTTCAGAAGGTAGGGCCGCGGGAACCACTTGGGTATTTTAGTATTTTGACCCCAGAATGCTTCTATCCTCCCATCATTCCTTGCGGAGTAAAAGGAATGCATTCTGGGAAACACAGTCTCAATTTTTTGGGTGTATATGGGGGAGGATCATCTACAGAAGCTCTGGTATCATCATAACTCATGGGAGAAAGCATTTGGCTCATTGGGGGATAGTAGGGTGTAGTTGCATGTTAAGTTGCACAAAGGCCACACCAACAGAATAACTCTCGTGATCTGGGTTGAGGATCAGAATCCAGTTGAAATTGCAAGCATGTTAACAGTCAAGATCCAGCTTATACCAAGCATAGGTGTCAACATAAATAATGGAAGTCGGACAAATGAATAGTCCATTTTCAAGCAGGCATTGGTATTCTGTGGTATCAGGTTCGAATTGATTAGCAAAAAAGAGTAGTACATAGAAGAATGAAGCCAAATAGCAATCGAAAAGATTGGCGGCAAACAATTAAAAGCAAGATGTTGGCATGAAAGGAAGCTAAGAAACAAGGCTAAGAAAATCCAAGCTGGACTAAAACCCAGATGCCATGAAGCCATGAAAGTCAACTCTAGAATTAGACAAGTATCTATACAGGTATTTAGGTGGCTCCAGGAGTTACAGTATATGCAATGTGCTAAGGAGCAAGTCGCTGATTCCGAGGGCAACTCTGATAGCTGGGCTGCTTGGATAATGTTTACTCATTTACATAATTTCTGTGAATTACTGGGATGATATATTACATTTTGAGAAATGTTTTGAGAATATTTAGTTGGAGACAGGTATGGTGGAGTTTTTTTTTTCCTTTTAAAATTTTCTTCATTTTTTTTTAGTAATAATATTTCTTTTGAAGATTATTTAACTAATTCCTTAGTTTTCAGGTACTGGGGCTCTGGCTTGAATTTAGGGATTCATAGGGGGATGTTATAGGTGATTTTGTTGGCCCTTGCTCCTGTGACACAATTTTAGTATATGGATTGCTTGAAATGCCTCCCTAAAGTGGAACTGAACTGGAAAATAAAACAAATCACACTTTCCTCAGATCCACAGATCCCTTAATCATGTTGGAGCTTTCCTCGATTGGGTCCCATGCCGTCCTGGAATTCTTCTTTATCCTGGCGGCCATCTTCGGCCCTCTTCTTCCTTCTTCTCGGTACGTCACCCAATCTTAGAAAAGAAAGGCGTTGCAGTTTAAAATTCAAAAAAGACAACAAAATTTTTACTTTAGGGTTTTCTACCCTTCTATGTAAAGTAAAAATATTGGTTTTTGCTTTAAGCCTAGATATAATGAATTTCTATGTTATAGATTTAGTTTTTGTCACTTTTAATGTATGTTAGATTGCCTAATGTTTTTTTTTTCTTTTTATCCCTTTTTTATTATGTATTTTTGCTTGCTGCTTGAGTCGATACATATTTATTGTTTTTTTAAATTATATTCTTGATTTCAATAAATTTCCAAAAAAATTTCAATAAATAAAGAATAAAAACAAAAGGTGAGAATTCTGGTTTAGGTCCCTGATGGGTTAAGTGAGAAACATATGACTTTGATAGCATTTTCAAAAAGGTTTCTTTAACCTCTCTGTTATTGAGGCTGTAGATAATGGGGTTCAGCATAGGTGATACAACCGCATAGAATATGGAGCTGTATTTCTCTTGGTTGGTGGAATACTGCGATGATGGGCCAAAGTACATGAGCATCACGGTCCCGAAATACAAAACCACAACAGCTACATGGGACGACCAGGCCTTAGACCTTCCTGCAGACTGAATCTTTAATACAGAGAACAAAATAAAAGCATATGATATGATGATCAGTATAAAGGGCAGAAAAAGGGACAAAAAGCTGATGGAAAAGATCAGAACTTCAATGGTAGAAATATCCTCACAAGAAAGTGTCAAAACCGCTAACAACTCACACATGAAATGGTTTATCTGATTACCACATAGGGCAACATGTAAAAAAATTGATGGAAAAAGACATATCATAGCACTTAAAAAGACAATCGTGGCTGTAAATCTGTAACAAATATTCCAGTGCATTAAAACGGTATAATGGAGGGGCTGGCTGATGGCTACGTAGCGGTCATAAGCCATGATGGCCAGGAGAAGACATTCACATCCTTCCAAAAATTCAATGACATAAATTTGGGTGATACATCCGCCGAGTGAGATTATTCTGTCAGATGACAGAAGGTCAGCCATCCACCAAGGCACAACAGTTGAGGAGTGACTTAAATCCAAAAAACAGAGAACACACAGGAAGTAGTACATTGGTACATGTAGGTGAGGGTTGGTTAAAATGACAAAAATTATGAGACCATTCCCTACAAAAGTTACTTTGTAGATAATACAAAACAAAAATAACAGTACAATGTTTATGGTTGGATCAAAAGTAAATCCCAAAAGAATAATTTCAGTGGCAATAGTCTGATTCTTGATGGCCATTCCATGAGATTTTTCGAGATTATAAAATGAAGTGAAAACAGAGATCAGGAAACATGAGTGTTGAATTATTTGCTATGGGACATACTTTTAAATTAACAAATGCAGTTGAATAAATTAAATCAGAAAGCTAATAAATATTAAATGAGTAGTCTAGGTTTAAAATGTTAATCTAGTCGTAGGGTGATCAAAGCTTTGGACACATCATTGTGAAACATATGTAACAATATAACTCTGTAGGTTAAATCTTCCAGAAATTTTTTGTTTCCTAAAATATGCAGCAAATGATAGAGATGTGAATTACAACGTCATATATAGGTTTTAAAATTAGGCTAATACAACCTTAGATGAACAACAGCATGTGATATTTATATACAGTGTATTATTATTTTTTTAACAACGATTAAATAAAGTCATTATGAGAAAAATTATTTACACCCTTACCACTTCAATAGGATTGAAGATAGAAAGGTCAGAAAGGTGCTGCTAATGAAATTAAATTTGATTAAGTGATTATTAGCAAGTGTGACTATATCTATAAAGCAGAAATTTGCTGGTCTGGAGCATTCAGGTGTGTGTTAACACAATGCCAAGGAGGAAAGACATCAGCAATGGTATAAAAGAAGCAAATCCTGCCACCCATCATTTTGTGAATGGTTACAAGGCCATTTCGAAACAATGTCAAGCCCATTAATCTACAGTGGGAAAGATTATGAATATAATGGAATACATTCAAGACAGTTACCAATCTTCCCAGGAGTGGACATCCGAGCCAATCTCCCCTACAATGCACAGAGAAATTGTCAAAGAAAAACAAAAAAATCGTGCCAGAATCTGTATGCCTCAGCTAGAATGTTAAAGTTCATGACATTATAAATAAAAAGGACTGAACATGGCTTCTTTGGAATAGTTGCCTGGAGGAACCCCCTTTTTTCCAAAATGGCAGCAAGGCTTAGATTTGCAAAGTTGCATCTAAACAAGCCATTAGTCTTCTGTAATAATATCATTTGGATGTAAGGCCCTGGTCAGCACCAGTACTCTCCAGACACCTCTCCCCCAATTTAACTCCGCAGTCTTCACCTATAGCAGCCCCCGCTCAGCCTCGGAGACTGGTTGTGTCTCCTAGCACTCGATTGCCCCCAGGACTTGGTGCGCAAGGGATGGTGTCTGATAGGCCGGCAGCTGACCAGGAACCCACGAATAAACAGTACAGAACTCGCCAGAAAAACCAGAAAAACAAGCCAAAGTCATATACAGAAGATCAGTCCACCAGACGAGGTACAAAGGAATGGGCACAAGCAGAGTCGGGGTCATAGGCAAAGGTCGGTCCAGGCTGAGTTTAGGCGGAATGTCAGGAACAGGCAAGGGTCAGCAACAGGAAAATACCTAAGAAACTCTCCAGCACAGATAAGCCCAGCTAACGTTATAACAAGCACAGAAGACTGGGAGCAGGGAGGCTATAAACCCCCAGCAGACAATTGGCACAAACACATCCCAGTCAAATATGAGGCCACCTGTGAAACAGCTAAAGCTTTGCCAAAATCGGGTCATAAGATACCAACAAATCTACAACAGCAGTGATGAAAAATAAAAGTATTAAGGTGTTACAATGGTTGATTCAAAGTCTAGACCTTAACCCGATTGAAATGCAGTGGCGGAACATTAAGAGAACTGTGAACACTCTGGAATCTGGTTTGTCATAAAAAAGTAGCAAACAGAATATAACCCTGTTTTCTTTTTAATTTTTTAATTTTTCTTTTTCTTTATTAATATTAACCACCTGGGCGTTACACTGATGTCTAGATTTCTGTACCAAAAGCAGTACACTGTTTTTCATGAATGTTTTTTTTAAATTGTAGACCTGTAACTTACAGAAATATGTCCGAACATGGGTCTAGTAGATATAATGAATATAAAAAATGTTTGAAACACACAATCATGTAAAAAAAAAATACTTTTAATAAAATTTAAATAAAATACACAAAAATCATCTTAAACAAGAATACATAAATAAATGAAAAATACTGAAAATGCGATAATTCGGTATACTGTATTCGGTATACCTCCAAGCACAAAAGGACAAACGATACAAGGACTATTTAGAGCAGGAAGCTGGTATTCTGTGTAGGGTGGAGAGGCCAGCACAGACTTTGGTTACCAATGCCATTGAGGTGTTATGGGAGCAACTTGACAGATAAGTATATAAACCAAGCCAACTTGTGGAGGGCGCTCCAGGAAGCACAGGGTAAAATCTCATCAGATTACAAATATATCTAGAATTCCCAAGGTCTAACAAGCTGTAAATGCAGCAAATGGAGGATTCTTTGAAGAAAGTAATGAAAAAAAAAAAACATTATTTTTTCCTTTGTCAATGGCGTTTTCATATTGATACTACTCAACCACTACCCCTCATGATCTAATTTCACAACATGGCTTTATGATAGTTTTATTATTTTAGGTGAAGTTTCAATGCTTGTTTTAGGTGTTCTCTTTGAAAATATGTCTTTGGTCTTCTGCTTGACTTCCACTTTGTAGGATATAATAGAACAATGACACGCTAACTGGATAAATCTTTTATTAAAATTATGTTTTAAAATATAATAACCATTCTCATAATCATAGTTCTACAGAGATTCCTAATTTCCCTGTTGTTGAGGCTGTAGATAAGAGGGTTCAGCAAAGGCGATATAATAACATAAAATATGGAGCTGTATTTCTCCTGGTT
>NW_027317732.1:5799-9756 GCF_032062135.1 Pyxicephalus adspersus | reverse complement strand
TTAGACTGTCACAGTAAAGCCTTTGCACAGGAGATGTATTTTATTATGTATTAAAAGTATATGTGAAAGTAAGGGTGCAGTCATGTTTTACCTTGGTGCAGCAGTGTATCCAGATGACCTAATTTTGTTGTTAAAAACAAGTGATTGGTCTTTAATTTTTGTCTGCAGAACTAAAAAAAAGAAAAATAAAGTCAGTCGAATTGCCTGTTTCCAGGAAACTTCTGTACATAAAAAATGGCATCAGAAGTAAGTTTTCTGTACATATAGGGCCTGATTTACTAAAGCTCTTCGAGACTAGGGAAGATAAACTATCCTGGAAGAACCTGGGTAATTGTGCAAACAAGGAATTGATTTCTTAAAAGTAATTTGCTATTAGTTGGCAAATGTTTTTATTTCTGGACCAAAACCTGGGTGATCCATTAAACCTGAAATGGACCTGGTCCTGGATTGGAAACATTTGCCAACTAATGGAAAATGACTTTTAGAAATTCAATTCCAGGTTTGCTGGATCACCCAGGATCTCCCAGCATTGTCTATCTTCGCCAGTGTTAGTGAGCTTTATAATGTCATACTTATAGTTTTAACTCTTGTGTGGTATATTTTGATGTTTTTATCTACACAATATATAACGTTGGACAACTTAACTTCCCTAAAAAAATATGAACACCTCATGAAGATGACGATGATATGGCACCAAGACACATATTTAGTGGTCCTGTCCTTGAGTATTGAAATTGTGGATCAAAGTATATAATCCTATTTGAACTGCACTTGACATGAATATTTACCACAATCCTCTTGAATGTCTATTCAATTTGCCTGTAGGGAACGTTCCTAGAAATCATGGGTGCTTGGAAGAGCTTTAACCTTTACTGCAGTGTTTCAAAGATATATAACGATTTTATGGTCAGTGAAAAATTGACCTCACTTGAGGTCAGAGGCACATTGATGTGAAAATACAGAAGGAAATGTATTAATGTAGTCTAAAATGATTAAGTCTGTGTTAATGGACATCAATTTAAGATGTTTCAAAGATCATACAGAATTTAATGAAAGGTGCCGTTTACTTGCAATTAACCTGATTTTGATCTACTATTGACTTGCTTTAAGTTGGTTTTGCTTTCCTAGCATAGACTTTTATGGGATCTGAGTAAGTAAAATTTCTAACTGGATTAACATTATTTTTACTTTCCCTGAGTGAGAAGGTGTATTTTTTAATTAATATGTACAAACTGATGCAAAATGTGTTATGCCTAAATCAAATCAATGCGAAATGATAGTTATAGAAGGTGCATTGAAAACATTTATTCACAAAGAGTTAATTGCTCAAATGGAAAAAATTATCTTGTAAAATGATCTTCCTAAGAAAGTCACTGATATTTGTCATTTAGATATATTTTTATATTATATTACACAGTGACAGTACCATTTATGATAAATGTCCAAGTCTATTTTCAATTATACCTAGATAGTTGATCCAACAGCACATAAAAGGACACAAAAATTTATTGTGAAGGATCAGTAAGGATGTTCTTTGCTATTTGTGGCACATTGAAGCAAGGAGAATAAGTAATGTCTGCTTTGGAAAACCACAAAAACGTTTCATATTTGCAAAAAGACTCTCCCTTTTTGCGGCCCCTGAATAGCTCACTGGTGACCTCACTGGTGACAGCTGATGATCTGAAATGTAATTAAAGCAAACTGACAGGTAACAATTTAATTCAAATAAAGAATATAGCAGATGGCATTGAGGCAGAATTGGTATGAAGGAGGATAAATAAAGCTGACGGAAGACAAAAAAAAAAAAAAAACTTCACAGACAAGATACCTAAAATTCCACTAACTTGAATTACCATAAACCCATATCTTCAACATCTTCATTTAATTTTACCAAAACTACTATTGCCTGGAAGACCAAGACTGGAGAAGATACGCTATCATGGGAGAACTTTAGTGATCATGCAAACCTGGAATGAATTTCCTAAAAGCCAATGGGTCTGATTTATTAAAGCTCTCCAAAGCTGGAGAGAATTCACTTTCAACAGTGAAGCTGGGTGATCCAGCTAACTTGCAATGGATTTCTTAAAAGGTTTTTGCTATCTGTTAGCAAAAGTTTTCAATCCTGGACCTGATTCATTCCAGGTTTCCTGGATCACCCAACTTCACTGATAAAAGTGTATCCTCCCTAATCTAGGAGAGCTTTAGTAAACCATTGTTGGGATGGAGGGGAAGGGATGACAACACTCCTTTCCCTACCTTCATTCTTTCCCCTCTCACTAGTATCAGACGAGAATCTGACGTGTGTACAGCAGCCGTCCAACGTTGTTCATGGATCTGTCCTGGCGGATCCATGAACGGCTAACGAGTGTAATATAAGTGAAGGTCAGAGAGTGCATCAGGGTACGGCTCGCTCATTCTACCCCCTCTCCTCTCCATAAAGCAGAAAGGGGTTGTATATACAGCACTCGTTCATGCATCTTTCAGTCAATGGGCCTTTATGAAAATTCTCCAAGGCTGGAGAGAATACACTTTCATCAGTGAAGCTGGGTGATCCAGCAAACCTGGAATGGATCTGGTCCAGGATTCAAAACATTTGCTAGCAAATGGCAAATGACTTTCAAGAAATCCATTCTTGGTTTGCTGGATCACCCAGCTTCACTGGTGAAAGTGTATTCTCTCCAGCCTTGGAAAGCCCCTTGTCTTTGAAAAGGATTGTTAAAGATTGTTTCCAACGACAAAAATCTAACTTGTGTACGGAGCCTTACTCCCTAATAAGGCTTCAATAGAAGGACCTTTTTCACCTACACAAGTACATATCCCTTAGGCGTGATGCTTATCTCCTCCCCTGTCTTTGCCTATTTTCCTTACTAATTGATTTACTGCATATTTTCCTGTACCTTTTACACCCCTTATACACTCACTTCCAACAAGCAATGCATAGAAATATTTTCTTATCTGAAGAACTGACACAAGCAGGGCAGTGGGTAGATTCCATCGCAGATCATCCTCTCAGACACCTGGGGCTGTCTAGCACAGTACTTATAACTCATTTGCCATATGTGCACTTCCTAGGTCTATACTTGATCCAGGTCACATTGACTCAGAAAACAAGAGAAGAACTGAATCAGCATGACAACCAAGGAACTAGCATTTTCAAAACAAAGGTCAGTTATGGCAGTCCTCATACCCGTGACAAAATTGCTGTACAGACAATGCCAGATGTGCGTCTGCAACGTGTCCCACAGAGCTAAATATTATTCATCAGATGGCAGGGACAAACATTTATGCCCAACGTATCTGGAAAACAGCTACACAGCTGTAAGTTTATTGTTAGTTATTGGTATGGCTCTTTATTGCACCCAGCATTGCACTTTGGCTGTGTTGTTGAATTTCTTCAAGGAGATATCAAGTAATTAGGTCAAGAGTATTTTTTGTTTAATTATATTAATTTAATTTATTAAGTTGATTTGTTTAACTGTGCAGATTTTCTTACCTTTGTTAGACGCTAGCTATTTGGCTTACAGAATGCAATCGTATATTCTGTAAAGGTCACCTGCATATTTAAGATGTGACCCTTTCTTTGTCTTTGTAGCTGTTTGTAACAACATACACCTTTAAAAGATTGTATAGTAGTCCTTAACATAAACACAAAAAAATACAATGAAAAAGAATACTTTTTCGTTCATAGTGTAAATATAAATTTGAAAAACAGACAGCAATGGATTGGAAATAATGCATTCTAAAAAAGAACATTGTGCAATGGAACAAAAAAAAATCCTTAGCATATTAAAATTACCTATCCGCTAAAAAATATTTCACTACCCTATGTAACTGCAGTACTTTTTGCCAGTACCACTTTTGCCTAACCAAATATAACCATTTCAGAAAAATGAATATCTGCCTTTTGGCATTCGATGTGATTTGTTTAAGGACAACATGACCATAGGTGTTAAAAAT
>NW_027317732.1:0-3024 GCF_032062135.1 Pyxicephalus adspersus | reverse complement strand
AGTGAGTAAGAGGAAATCCTCATTAATAGATTCCCTCTCCAGCTATACAATTTTGTATACCCAGTCATTTTCTGTCCAAGTGACAATAATCACCAGATTAAAAAAAAGTGGTGAATCTTTCCAGCTGGGACACAGACAGCAACAATATCGTGACATAGATACTAATCATTTCCTACTAGAAAACTTAAAAGAAAAGGTTTTGGCAAACCTTTAGTGTTCCTGACAGAAATGTCTGTGTTTAAAATATGATGTTGAAAAGTAACAATAGCTGTTGAGAAAAAGGAAATATTTGAAGATTTAACATACAAGACCTTTGCGTCCTTTTAACTAGCATATAAATTCCAAGTCTATTTATAATACTGCTCAATATAAGCACAGCTGCTTGTCCAGAAGCTGCTGTCTCACAAGATTTATAATTTACCCAGGAAGTGTCTGTTAAAGTCTTTCAACCTAAAAAGTGCCAAACCTCTTGGAATCTGAGACGTCCAGCACATAGACAGCTCCAGGGCTTGCATCTCCCACTTACTAACTTAATCTATTTACCAAAGCAAAATGATTTTATGCCATATGTATTTTGGATAATGCATGAGGTGACAACATGGCAGGTTCAATCAATCAGTGTGTTAAAGCCATTTAAAATAGCACATATTACTTTCTAATAAAACATACGGACTTACATGGAAGACAAAAATGAAGAGATGTTATTTTATAAATTACTGTTAGATTACAGAGGAATATGAAATATCGCTGCTCTGCAGAACAAAACAATATCAACATGTATAATGGACTTTTACAATTCCACTTCAGGTATAATGGATGTTAACCTTTTAGGAACTTTAGGTAATTCCTAAACATTTTACCAGACCCAACTGGCTAAACCAGGACCACTAACATTCAAGAATTGTCAAGTGAAGTACTTCTTTTCCAGGTTTCCACCTGACAGCCAGCATCATCATTCATCTCACTTCCTCTAAGCTCAGACTGTCATGGACCTAAACCCCCAACCCCCACTCCCACCCTGTGGCTGGACAGTACAAAGTTCCCCTATCAGCATACACCTTGATAGCACCTAAACTGATTTGCTCATTGAGCTATATGTTCCTCAAATAATTCAGCCCTTAAATACAGGAGCCGCAAAAGGCAAATATCAAGTCATATTTAGGTATCTTAAAAAGTGTGTATAATGTTACAACAATGGTGTAACAATTTGTGTCTTGTATATTATTATTAATATTACACAGTATTTATATAGCGCCATCATATTACGCTTTTTTTTTCTGCACTTCTCTGGTACTGCAAACCTGGGGGCATAAACAGGCAGGCAACGGGAGAACTTACTGCACCTGCCGAGGGATGATGTCAATTTCTAATATATATTATATCTGATATAAGAGGTTGTTGTTTAGCACACACAGATCGTTTGTATCAACTAAGGGTATATTGAAATATCTTCCAACTTTGCATCAGTATCTTGTAGTCCTTGTACAGCAGAGTACTGAAAGAGGGAGTGAGTAGCAGTACAAGGAGCAAAGCAGGTGCACAAGGTAAACAAGTGTACAGATAGAAGAACAGAGAAGAATGACAGCGTACTGCATCTCCTTCAACTGCTTAGTCACACAGTGGGGATGGGTAGGGAACTGTAAGTGCTGTGTGGCCAAGCTGTTTAAAACTTAGGACTATTTGCACAGAAACACACAGTATTGCCAGATATTTATGCATTCCAAAGACAAAAGTTTTATTTACCAAGTATAGTAATCTCAAGCCAACAAGCAGGTTTCACTTTACTGGTGTCACTGTGGTAAAAGACTGATACTGACTGGCTGCTAGGGTGTCACTTTGATCCTTACATATGTAGTTGAACTTAATATGCAACTTTAGACAATCAGTCATTAAAGTTTTGCTACACTAAGGGCTGGTACACTTGAGTAGATCTACTGCCAACTTTGCACTCAGCAGCCTGATTTGATCAGTTAATTGATGAGTTGAGGCTCCAAAACAGTGCACATGTGTACAATATTCTTTGTGGTTATGTGCTGCAATACCACTTTGGGCTCTATTTATAAAACAGGGAATCAGATATTCCCTCAAAAATTCCCTTCTGGTAATCTTCCAAGCCCATGTGTTTCATCGGCAGTAATTAATTCCTGCGAGGGAAAGTTTGAGGGAATGTCAGATTCCCTGTTTTATAAAGACAGCCCCTTGTGTTGGTAAAGAAGCATCAAAGGGGCTCAATATGTTGCCCAATATGTTGTTTAATATGGTAAACTAGCAAATAGCAACTTTTCAGTATATACACTGGTTACTATTCATAAAAAAATCACACTGGCCAGTTGTATAGTAAACATAGTGAACTACTTTGTCAAACTAGCTTTGCAAACGGACTGATAACTTCACAGCCAATCCAGGTATGGAAAATCAGCTGGTAATCATGAAATGTTTAGTCAGAAGTACATTTTACTTCAGCTTGACCCTAGATAAGATCACTTTATCCCATAGGAAATCAATCTGAAGTAAAAAATCAGCTTGTGTGTACACCTGTACACAACTGTAGATCTATTCCAGAAGACATTGTACAACATTGTCCTTTCCAACTACTAGACCTGATAGGCAACCCAATGGTCCACTGAAGGAAGGCTTAAAACACTGCTGCTTCTTGCAACAAATCGACATAGTGGTGTCAGCCTGAAAGAATGCACTGTTTCTGGCACAATCTGCAGGTAGGAAACTTTGTTACAGATGCACAAGAATTATTTTATATTAAGATAACTTTATACAGGGAAACATGATGGCAAACCCTCTGAAAAAGAAATGTTGGGTTCACACCAATTTAAATTACTTACATATATAACTCTTGTATTTGTTGCTTATATTTCGTTATATGCAATATAGGAAGGGCAGATTCCACTTCATTCACCAAACTTTTATCACAGGCCATTTCTTTCTCTGAAATATTGTAACAACATTACATGTATGAGGATTGGAATTTTGAAAGAATTAGTGGTACATTAGACAGTAAAAATAAAT
>NW_027317731.1:0-9760 GCF_032062135.1 Pyxicephalus adspersus | reverse complement strand
AAAAAACACTCTTACCTTTAATCCCAAAGGTCCGTCGATCTGTCGGGAGGTTTTTTCATTTGGATCCTGCGTCGTCCCAGTATCCAATTTTTTTTTCCAATAATAAAAGGGCTCCTTCTGCACATGCCTGAGATAAGGGCATGCACAGAAGGAGCAACCAAAAGCCTCCTGACATGCATGATGTAGGTATCACAGGAGGTATTGAGCTGCGGCAATCAAGACAGGAGAAGGGCTGCAACAAAAAAAAGGTGTTGCACTTAAAAAATAAATAAATAAAAGGTTGTCTACCCTTTTATGTAAAGTCAAAATTTTGAGTTTAGGTATGCGTTAAAGAGTTCCAAATATGCAATCAGTCTATAAACAGTGCACTGGTACATAATTTTTACACAAAAACTTGGCTTCTATCTAACCTGAGACCCAGTCATTTCCTGGGTGCGGCTACCTTGTCTATTGCATAGTAAATTCAAACGATGTAGTCAATCATAGCCCCTTCCTCAAACAAACCTCAGCCCTTCCTGAGAAGGAAAGGCATCACTGCTGTATACTAGGCAGCAGGCATATGTCATCAGCCAGGAGAATGATGAGAAATAGAGATGATGACAGCTGTTCACAACAAGTCAAATTTACATAACATTAATACTTAGTTTGCAGAACATAAAGGAATAGATTTAAAGCTGAAGTGAATTATCCCTACACTTAGGGAATGGAATATTCTTTTTAATGGTCAGAAATAAAATAGGTGCACACAATTAGGTCTTCTATGAAAACAATTTCACTTCCTACTTACCAATTCGGATATGTTGGTTGCCATCGTAGACCAACCATTCATAAACTTCATCAGAGAAGCACAGTAAATCATATTTCACACAGATGTTGGCAATTTCCTCCAGCTCCTCTATAGTGAAAACCTACACACATCAACAAGAAAATTTTGAATTCAGTCAGCAGGATCTTATTGGCCAAAGCATTTATGTCACTGCTAACATTCAAAACAGGTCAGAAGGTCTATTACAGGTCTAATGTACCTGTCTTTGAATCCTAAATTAACTCGGACATTTTTCAATCGGATATTAAATTAATGTCATCAACACAAGCCTAAAGCCTATTGATACATGCCCTCAAGAACAACAAATGTTACTCAACTAAACACAGACTGCTAACTTGACAAAGAATGAGCACAACAGTGATAAGTAATATATTTTAATGAGTTTACAATCTAATCCTATTAGTCTGTTCCCTGTCAGCACATGTGTAGGTATGCCTTATTGTAATCCTCTTTCTTATCTTAAGACACATACTGTTCAAACAAAAAAAATGGCCTGGACAAAATATTGGTACCCTCAACTTAATACTTGGCAACAAACCCTTTGGAGGAAATAACTGATGTTATTCGCTTTCTGTAACAGTCTTTTGCAACTCTCCACTGGAATTATGGACCACTCTTTCCTTGAGTACACTGTAACTGTACTGAAAGTATTAATGTTTAGATTGGATTTATGAGTAAGCCAGGGCTACAAAATATTTCCATACTCACTTTTCCCAGTGGGTTGTTTGGAGTGTTTAATGCAAGAACCTTAGTGTGTTTTGTAATCTTTGCTTCAAGTTCTGCAACATCCAGCCTCCAGTTGGCACTACTAGGTAGTTGTGCTGCATTGGTGGATTTCTGCAGATCATTAAAAAGACTTGGATAAGACTGAAAAACTTCACAATTTACACATTAGAGTTAACTGAGAAACCTGACCACAATTCATGTGGACTAAGAACTTATGCACAAGTAGAAGGCTCCCCTTTGGTGTTGGAGCCAGCAACCATTTTTTGCACTCTGTTTTACCTGTGATGATGCCACTTAAGTCAGTAGACTAATGAAGTCTGTTAAGTTCAGCATGGAGGAATGTTTTGCTAATATACAAAGGAAACCACTTACAGGTCTTAAAGGAATATACACACATCGTCCACCGGCCATTTTCGTCATTGGTTCATAGCAGTCAAAGGATGGTTCTAAAATAATGACCTGTGAAAAAATAGGATGCAGATGTGAAAAATAAAATTGTTTTGATAAACACATAAATGTATATTAAATTATACCTGAAGCATCCATAGTTAATTCTGAACTTTACCAGATATAAAAGATGTAAATTAAAGCAGCTCTGCAATCATTACTACAATAAATGTATATATTTTTTTTAATGTTAACAATTTGATCATGATATCCACCTTTTTCAAACGCTGTACAGCAACGCTGGAGTGTGAGAGAAAGAAGCAATAGAAAAAGCAGAGTGACAGAGACATGATCTGATACTGTAATTGAAATGCATTAATCTTTAAGGAGTCTGTTTATAAAGCAGTCAATCTGAAATTCACTAAAACATTTTCTGGTGGAGAATCTTTTAGGTCCATGTGTCTTGAAGGCAGCAATTGCTTCTCCACCAGGTAATGTATGGTAATTGTCAAATTCAGTAAATTAAACATATCTGTTGCCTCTATCAGAACTCCCTCAACTGGTTCAGAAATATAACAGTTACTATTCCTTTATAAATGTACATACCATAGGTAAAGTGCTGACATAAAGACAGTTTAGGTTGCGTTACCTCATCGCCTTCATCGACCAGAGCATGGAAAGAAGAAAAAAGTGCCCCATATGCTCCCACTGACACCAGGACATTGGTAAAAGGGTCTAGCTCTCTTCCCAGCAGTTGGCCAAACAGTTTGGCAAGAACCTTCACCAGAGGAGGGTGTCCCTGCAACAAAATGATGATTAAACAAACATGTTTAAAATATTAGCAGAAACATGCAACCTATTGTTCAAAAAGAGGTTCATAATGCTCCCTCCTCCCTAGCCTCTTCATTAGTAAAAAGAGAATGTAGCAGGTGATTTGGGGATTTGGCACAGAAGAGTTAAAAACAAGGGGCAGGGTCCTCTCCTCCTGTATCACTGTCTGTATTAGTCTGTCATTTGCAATCCCTATTTAATGTACAGCGCTGCGTAATATGTTGGCGCTGCAGCAGCCTCGGCCATGCTGCCTGCTACTGTGGCGTCCCCCTCTGTGGCTGGGAACCCCAGGGACACCGCGGGCTCGCAGGGTGGGTAAGTTCCTTACAGATATATTGTTTTATTTTATAAACCAGATGTTTGTTACAAAAAAGTTGAAGATTGCTTGATACCATACGAGTGTATGCGTCGTTGACCAATTCTTCCCAGGCACCTGTTCTGATGCACTGAGGGACACTGGGATAGTGAGAGATCACAGAGGAATAGAGCCAAGAAACCTGCAGATCCTTTCAATATTTAATTATGATACAACTTGCAATCTATCAAAATAAACATAAAAATGTCTTTATTTCTGTAAAAAAACAGATATTTTATTCTGATACCACTTGCTATAAAAAAGACAAACATTTCTGTATTTCTGTAAAAAAATAAAGATGTTTAATTCTTATACGACTTGCAATCTACCAAAATAAACATAAAAAAATCTGTATTTCTTTAAAAGAAACACAAATATTTCATTCTGATACCACTTGCAATCTATCAAAATAAACATAAAAATGTCTGTATTTCTGTAAAAAATACAGATATTTAATTAAACCACTTGGAATCTATCAAAATAAACATACAAAATGCTGTATTTCTGTAAAATAAATACAGATATTTCATTCTGATACCACTTGCAATCTATCAAAATAAACATTAAAATGTCTATTTCTGTAAAAGAAACACAGTTATTTCATTCTGATACCACTTGCAATCTATGAAAATTTACTTAAAAAAAATTCTGTATTTCTGTAAAAAAAATAAAGATATTTAATTAAGATACCACATGCAATCTATCAAAATAGAAACATTTCAGTATTTCTGTAAAAAAATACAGAAATTTTATTCTGATACCATTTGCAATCTATGAAAATAAACATAAGAAATTTCTGTATTTCTGTACAAAAATACAGATATTTCATTTTGATACTACTTGCAATCTATCCAAATAAACATAAAAATGTCTGTATTTCTGTAAAGAAATAAAGATATTTAATTATGATACCACTTGCAATATGTCAAAATAAACATAAAATTTCTGTATTTCTGTAAGAAAAAATAGATATTTCATTCTGATACCACTTGCTACCAAAAAAGAAAAAAAAATCCTGTATTTCTGCAAAAAAACAGAGATATTTAATTATGATACCACTTGCAATCTATCAAAATAAACATAAAAATGTTTGTATTTCTGTACAAAACTACAGATATTTCATTCTGATACCATTTGCAATGTATGAAAATAAACATAAAAATTTCTGTATTTCTGTAAAAAAAATACAGATATTTTATTCTAAAACCTTTTGCTATCAAAAAGCCATAAAAATTTCTATATTTCTGTAAAAGAAAATACAAATATTTCATTTTGATACCATTTGCAATGTATGAAAATAAACAAAAATTTCTGTATTTCTGTAAAAAAATTCAGATATTGAATTATGATACCACTTGCAATTATTCAAAATAAATAGAAAGATTTCTGTATTTGTGTAAAAAAATTACAGATTTTTCATTCTGATACCACGTGCAATCTATTAAAATAAACATGAAAAGTTCCTTATTTCTGTAAAAAAAAATACAGATATTTCATTCTGATACAATTTGCAATCTATCAAAATAAACATAAAAATGTATTTAATTCTGTAAAATAAAATACAGATATTTATTTATGATACCATTTGCAATCTATTAAAGTAAACAAAAATGTCTATTTCTGTAAATTATTTAATTTACAGAATTTAATTATGAGACAACATGCAATCTATCAAAATAAACTGAAATATTTCTATATTTTTGTAAAAAAATACAGATATTTCATTCTACCACTTCTACCACTTCTGTTTCTGTAAAAAAAATACAGACATTTTATTGTAAAACCACTTGCTATCAAAAAAGCCCTACAAATTTCTGTATTTCTGTAAAAAAATCGCAGATATTTCATTTTGATACCACTTGCAATCTATGAAAAAAAACATAAAAATTTCTGTATTTTTGTAAAAAAAATACAGATATTTATTTATGATACCACTTGCAATCTATCAAAATAAACAGAAACATTTCTGTATTTCTGTAAAAAAAATACAGATATTTCATTCTGATACAATTTGCAATCTATCAAAATAAACATAAAAATGTAAACAAAAATTTCTGTATTTCTGTAAATTATTTAATTTACAAAATTTAATTATGAGACAACATGCAATCTATCAAAATAAACTGAAATATTTCTATATTTTTGTAAAAAAAATACAGATATTTCATTCTACCACTTGCAATCTTTCAAAATAAACATAAATATTTCTGTATTTCTGTAAAAGAAACACAAATATTTCATTCTGATACCACTTGCAATCTATCAAAATAAACATAACAATTTCTGTATTTCTGTAAAAAAATACAGATAATTAAATATGATACCACTTGCAATCTATCAAAATAAACATAAACATTCTGTATTTGTGGAAAAAATTACAGATTTTTCATTCTGATACCACTTGCAATCTATTAAAATAAACAAAAAAAATTCCTTATTTCTGTAAAAAAAATACAGATATTTCATTCTGATACCACTTGAATTCTATAAAAATAAATAAAAATTTCTATATTTCTTTAAAAAAATACAGATATTTATTTATGATACCATTTGCAATCTATCAAAATAAACATAAACATTTCTGTATTTGTGTAAAAAAGTTACAGATTTTTCATTCTGATACCACTTGCAATCAATCAAAATAAATAGAAAGATTTCTATATTTTTGTAAAAAAATACAGATAGATTGCAAGTGGTATCAAAATGAACTATCTGTATTCTTTTTTTATTCCAGAAATACAGAAATTTTATGTTTATTTTGATAGATTGCAAGTGGTATCAAAATGAACTATCAAAATAAACATAACATTTCTGTATTTCTGGAATAAAAAAAGAATACAGATTTTTCATTTTGATACCACTTGAATTCTTTCAAAGTAAAGAAAAATTTTTGTAATTCTGTAAAAAAACAATACAGATATTTAATTATGGTACCACTTGCAATCTGTCAAAATAAACATAAAAAATTCTGTATTTTTGAAAAAAACAGATATTTCATTCTACCACTTGCTATCATAAAATACATAAAAATTTCTGTAAAAAAAAATACAGATTTTTAATTCTGATACCACTTGCAATCTATCAAAATAAACATAAAAATTTCTGTATTTCTGTAAAAAATACAGATATTTATTAAGATACCACTTGCTACCAGTAAAGCCATAAAAATTGTATATATGTCTGTAAAAAAAATACAGAAATTTTATTCTGATACCCTTTGCAATCTATGAAAATATACATAAAAATTTCTGTAAAAAAATACAGATATTTTATTGTAAAACCACTTGCTATCTATCAAAAAAGCCCTACAAATTTCTGTATTTCTGTAAAAAAATTGCAGATATTTCATTTTGATACCACTTGCAATCTATCAAAATAAACATAAAAATTTCTGTATTTTTGTAAAAACAATGCAGATATTTCATTCTGATACCACTTGCAATCTATGAAAATAAATATACCAATTTCTGTAAAAAACATACCGATATTTTATTTTGATACCACCTGCAATCCATCAAAATAGAAACATTTCTGTATTTAAGTAAAAAAATAGATATTTCATTCTTATACTTTTTGCAATCAATGAAAATAAACAGGCAAATTTCAGTATTTAAAAAAAAAAATACAGATATTTTATTCTAAAACCACTTACTATCTACCAAAAAAGTAATACATTTTTCAGTATTTCTGTAAAAAAATTTCTGTGACCAACCCCCGGAATTTGCTATTACTGCTCGCATTTGCAGTGAGATGTGAAGCACAATGCAGAAGTCCTGCACTGTGCTTTGCATCTCTCTGGAGATGCAGAGCAGCAGCTCCAGCATCTGTGTGAGGCCAGTGGGACATCCCCACTCGCATCACCTGGGAGGATGAGTCATCTTCCGGGTGACGTGAGTGATGATGTATTGGGGGGGTGTCTAGGAGAGAAATTTAAAAGCAGATTATTTGTAATCTGCTTTTAAATGGTTTTTACAGTACAAAAAAAACCACACAACATGAAATAAAAATAAAAGTACATTTTTATTTTATATTTTATTTCAGGATTTCATTGTTGTCTATTTCACTATTTTTAAAAATTATTATTTATAATTATGTATTATATTATAATTTATGATTATATTATAATAAATAAATAAAATGATCATACCCGGGAGTTAATCCTAAGAATCACAGGCCCAAAATATGAACAAAAATTTCTATGCAAAAAAAATGGATCACTTTTTGCATTAAAAAACTGAGAGAATTAGAATGCTAAGGGGGTTAAATTATGATAGCATGTGAAATCCATAAAAAAAAACATAAAAAATTACGTATTTCTGTAAAAAATTCAGATATTTAATTATGATACAACATGCAATCTATCAAAACAAACTGAAAGATTTCTATATTTTTTTAAAAAAATACAGATATTTCATTCTGATACCACTTGCAATCTATCAAAATAAACATAAAAATTTCTGTATCTCTTTAAAGAAATACAGATATTTAATTAGGATACCACTTGCAATCTATCAAAATAAACAAAAAAATTCTGTATTTTTGTAAAAAAATAGATATTTCATTCTACCATTTGCAATCTATGAAAATAAATAGAAACATTTCTGTATTTCAGTAAAAAAAAAATACAGATTTTTCATTCTGATACCACATGCAATCTATCAAAATAAACAAAAAATGTCTAATTCTGTAAAAAAAAAATACAAATATTTAATTATGATACCATTTGGAATCTATCAAAATAAACAGAAAAATGTCTTTATTTCTGTAAAAGAAACACAAATATTTCATTCTGATACCATTTGCAATCTATGAAAATAAACATAACAATTTCTGTATTTCTGTAAAAAAAATACAGTTATTTAATTATGATATCGCTTACAATCTATCAAAATAAACAAACATTTCTGTATTTGTGTAAAAAAAATTACAGATATTTATTTATGATACCACTTGCAATCTATCAAAATAAACAGAAACATTTCTGTATTTCTAAAAAAAAATACAGATATTTCATTCTGATACCATTTGCAATCTATCAAAATAAACATAAAAATGTCTGTATTTTTGTAAAAAATACAGATATTTAGTTATGATACCATTTGCAATCTATAAAAATACACAGAAAAATTTCAGGATTTCTTTAAAAAATAAGAAACCACTTGCTTTCTATCAAAAAAGCCAAAAATATTTCCATATTTCTGTAAAGAAATACAGATATTTCATTCTGATGCTATTTGCAATCTATCAAAATAAACAAAAAAATTTCTGTATTTCTGTAAAAAAAAATTCAGATATTTATTTATAATACCACTTGCAATCAATCAAAATAAACAGAAAGATTTCTATATTTTTGTAAAAAATACAGATATTTCAATATGATACCACTTGCAATCTATCAAATTAAACATAAAATGTCTGTATTTCTGTAAAAGATACAGATATTTAATTAAGCCAATTGGAATTGATAAAAAAACATAAAAATTTCTGTATTTATTTAAAAAAATACAGATATTTCATTTGGATACCTCTTGCAATCCATCAAAATAAACATACAAATTTCTGTATTTCTGTAAAAAAATTCAGATATTTCATTCTGTAAATAAAAAAGTACAGATATTTAATTATGATACCACGTACAATCTATCAAAATAAATAAAAAAATCTGTATTTTAGTAAAAAAATTCAGATATTTATTTATGATACCACTTGCAATCTATCAAAAAAAAAAAAAAACATAAAAACTCTGTATTTCTGTAAAAAAAATGCAGATATTTATTATGATACCACTTGCAATATATCAAAATAAACATAAAAAATTCTGTATTTCTGTAAAAAAACAGATGTTTCATTCTACCACTTGCTATAAAAAAATACATAAAAATTTCTGTATTTCTGTAAAAAAATACAGATTTTTAATTCTGATACTACTTGCAATCTATCAAAATAAACATGAAAATTTCTGTATTTGTAGAAAAGAATACATTTATTTATCTCTCAAACCACTTGCTTTCTATCAAAAAAGTCAAAAAATTTCCATATTTCTGTAAAGAAATACAGATATTTAATTCTGATACCACTTGCAATCTATTAAAAAAGACATAAGACTTCCGGTTCCGGCGCCTCATGGATTAGACGTGTGATACAGAGGCTCCTGCTCACCCATGCACAATCTGGCTAAATATAGCCTGCTTCACGCTGCTTGATCTCAAGTGTAACTCCGGCACAGCATTGCCTTACCCTATGGAGCGATTCCTGGAGAAGACACAGTCATATCACCCCCAGTCAGCATCACTTCAGAAGGGACAGGGACACACCACGCTCTCTAAGATGGCTGCCCCCCCTCTCCTGCAGCATCAGAAGGCTCAGCACACGCCCACTGAAACTGTTCTGAACTGAGTTCTCCTGCTTCTGATCACACGCTGATTGCAGATGCAGTTGCTCTACTGCTTAAGCCCACCCTTCAAGAAGTTGTAGATAATGCAATAAGCAAGGGGATACAATCAATCAGGCAAGATATAAGGGAGCATTCCCAGCGTTTACATGATGCTGAGAACAGGATCTCCTCTGTGGAAGATGATTTATTGCAAGCAAGGGGTACAATTGTAGTGATGAGCCAGCAGATAGCTAGTTTGTCA
>NW_027317730.1:8553-9761 GCF_032062135.1 Pyxicephalus adspersus | reverse complement strand
CACTTAGTGGCCAATTATCAAAGCACAACAGTCACTAAAGTAAATGTGATATCTTCTGCATGTATCCTAAAGAAATGAAAGCTAAAATTCAGACAAATTACCAGGTGAATAATTCAAATATTGTGTGTCCTCTGGACTCCCCGAACTAAGGGAAGGAGTTACGTAAAGTTTTATATCAGTTCTATCTGTGACTCTTTCCCTAAGTTTTGTGAGTCTGATTCCTTCACCAGTACAAAGAATAAAGGGTGACTAAGCCCCTCCAACCATGCATGTAAAACTAGTAAAAGAAAGTATTATTGTAATGATAAAGAATTCATGCAGACCATGTTTGAAATTTGTAGCTCAGTAACTGGATAGAAAGTTTATTAAAATTCACTTAATTAATCCTCAGCAGGTGTGACAGCGTCTATAAATGCAGAAGTTTGGGCAGTGTGCTGGTTTGAAGCGAAATAACGCCAAGGAAAAAAACAATCCCAAGGTGGAATGACAATGATCATACAGAAACATGGCTGTATAGTGAGGATATAGCTGGGTGTTTATCTGATCTCACTACGCTTCCAGTTTAAACCTTATACGCTCATTGTTTTCAGATTCTCAGGTTTAAAATTCTGTTGAGTTCACACTGATAGGCTAAAATTCAGGTTAGGTGGTGCATTAAACAGAAATTTGTTTCAAATTAGGGCAGTCTGAGAGAAGAAGGGCAAAAGTTTGAGATTTGTATTAGAAGAACTGAAGTTTTTGGGATGGCTCAATTACAAACTTAAAGCTTGGGTTTAAAAAATTGTAATGGTACAAGCTGTTTGCTATGGGTAACATAAACAAGAGAAGGTTATTGAGAGAAGGATATAACTCAGAGGTCAGCAAACTTTTTTGGCCACTAGGCCATTTCAGGGGTAGGAAGGAGCACACTAGGCCAGGCTCTCTGCGGCTCTGGAGCTCCAGCTCTGGTAGTTTGTGCCAGCTCCGCCGCCGGTTGTCGTCCAGGTTTAGGCCGGATCAAACTACTGGCTAGGCCGTATCTGGTCTAAAGGCCGGAGTTTGCCTACCTTTGATATGACTGCTGGTGGATATAGATGTCCATCTGTTCTAGCTATTCTATCAGTTCTGATGACATTTTGGTTTGAATAAATAATGAATAAAATCTATGTTGGGAGCTCCAGCAGTTTATAAATAGGATTCACTGCTTTCAGTTGACTTTTTTCCCTGAC
>NW_027317730.1:6249-7841 GCF_032062135.1 Pyxicephalus adspersus | reverse complement strand
ATTAGACAGCCATATGATCAACCACCACATATTGCTCCACCACCTGGTCCTTCTCCAGTATATAGTTCTCCACCTGGTCCACCTTCTTTTCTGCAAGGTCCACCTCCATCTCATGGTTCATTTCCCCTTCACCCTCCAGGGCCATGTATTGCTCCTAGATCACCTCTACATGTGGCAGATACACCATGGAATTCGAGCACCAGCTCCACATTTAAATCTTAAGTTCTTTCCCTCAGCTGGTTATTGTCATATGCCTTCTTCAGTTAGTCGTAGCTCTCTATCATCAGATCCATATGGGCTGCCAGCTCCACATTTTAGTCCTAGGTTCCTTCCTTCAGGTGGTTGTTCTTCAATGCCTGCTCCAGGTAGTAAGCCCAATCGCATCAGATCAATGTGGGCTGCCAGCTTTACACAACTGAGGAGATTATGGGCCACAAGTGGATGCTGTCATAACCCCTTTAAGTGAAGCAGAAATTTGGGAAATCATAAACCTTAACAAGTGTTGCACCCAACAATTGTTTAGTTTATGAATATGTAAATAGATGTATGTGTGTGTGTATATATATATATATATATATAAGTATAGGTATATATATAAGTATAGGTATGTGTGCGGGGATATTATTGTTACAATACACTGTAGGAGATATCCTAGTAATTAGACTGTATTTAATGAGCAGGAAGGCAATGCAGGAAAGTGGTGTTTGGACAGGAAACCTATTTTACTCAGGGTGGGATATATGGCACTCCTGTGGGGTCCATGGCCCTCCTAGGGGGTCTCCAAGTCCAGGACTTCACAGAGTAACACACAAGTGATACAACAGCTGCCAGGAGACGAGACCTATTTTCCCAGGACAAACAGACCACCAATATGGCCTTCAAAGGGCAATAAATCAATTCAATTGAGGAAACAGGAGATGGAGGTGGAATTGAACAGATGGACTGGGGTGATGACCCAGCTGGACATTTATAGACCCCTAAACATAGATTCCAGCTGGAGATTTTTCATATCAAATTTAGTTGGGAGGTCCATCAAATTACATTAACCAATCCCAATCTAGTGGGGTGTGGGCCAACTGATGATCATTGCTCTTACCTTGTTTTCTTAATTAAACTGTTTGAATGACTAGCTATTATTTGTGCATGAACCTTCTTCTTTAATTGAATATCTATATGCATTGATAGAGGATATAATTTCCATATTTATGCAGATAATTAGATAAAATATACATAAACAACACAAGGCAATTTCTAGAAATTCAATATCCAAAGCAGTTTTGTACATCAGTGCTGGTGAATATGGAAGTGCTAATAAAACTTTGGTGAGAGCTATTTTTTTAATTAATCTTAAGTGTCATCTGATGATCGGTGCAAAGTTCCTCTCAGTTCTTCTGCAGGCCTGTCTTGATGGAAACAAATCAAAGTCTGATAGACACTGCAGTAGGTCGCACAAAAAAAACAGTCGAGAAACCTATGATGTCTATAATCAGGAAAGACCGGGCTTGTGACAGGGAAAGGTACAGAAAGAGAGAGTAATGTCATCATTGACAAAGAAGTAGCTTGAACCAGCAGATTCACAATTATGATTTATT
>NW_027317730.1:2340-3770 GCF_032062135.1 Pyxicephalus adspersus | reverse complement strand
ATTCACCTAGCTTAGTGGTATTATACATTCGTGTACAAGGTAATGAAAAATAAAACATAATTTGCACATTTAAAAAATGGATGTACAGTAATCTTACTTATTAAGATAAGCAAAGGATCTTATCTTTACTGAATGGACTTCCAAATATCCATCTATTGTGTTGATAAAATTTGGGGAATTACACTTAGATAGGAATGAGTGCTAAAAATTCAACATGGCAGTGGTTTCACATAGTGATTATTGGTAAAAAATTATAAAGCTTCATGTCTTACTTATAAGAGTTGATATCACTATAGGCTCTTTGTTATAAACTGCTCTTGTTACAGGTCATCTCATTTTTAAATATTGTGCCTTGGATGTGTCCTTAATTGTCTTCTCATCGCTTTATTGATATAAGGCCCTGGTTCTGCACCGGTGCACGCCAGGTGCCAATCACCCAATCTAACTCTGCACTCTTTCCCACTAGCACATGGTTGCCCCCAGGACTTCTGTGCCAAATGGATGCCATCTGGGGAAGGACAGACAGAGGACCAGGAGCCCACAGATAATGCAATGCAAAGGATTCCAGCAGAGACAAGTCCACTACTCATTTCACTTCTTATAACGAACATAAACATTTTTTACCAAAGAATAATATTAATAAAATCAGTGTGTTTTTCCCCTAATATTTAAACCCCGAATAGTATTGGAACTTTCACCTAGAATACAACCTAGGCAGAGCTCCTGTCATTGTGGTCCCCCAGTTGCCATGTTGATTGGGCAGCATGAATGACGTGACTCCCATGTGGGGTTAATTCATTCCAGGCAGTCTGTGGTATGCTGAGATATGCATGCACAGTTTAGCATACATTTCACAAGAGCCTGTGAACAGGCGGGTAAGTATGTTTCATTGCAGAACAGATATCACTTGTCCTTTCTGCAATAAACCAAATCTCTGCTTGCAATTTCGTATTCTTAATGATTAGTTTCAAACAAATCATCAGTCTTCAATACATATGATATATTAAAACTCTCCAAGACTGGAGAAGATAGACTATAATGGATGATCCCTGGTGATCCAGCAATCCTGAATTGGATTTCTTAAAAATCATTTGCTATTAGTTGGCGAATGTTTTCAATTGTGGATCAGATCAATTCCAGGTTTGATGGATTGCCTGGGTTCTCTCATGACATTCTATCTCCTTCAGTCTTGCAGAGGTATAATAAATCAGGCCGGTTGATCCTGCAGGCTTGGTCCTTGACTATATATTAAAAACCCAACTATAGTGTTGATTTAATGGTCTTTTATGGACAGGAAATGTTTTTCTTGGTACACAATTCATGCAGATTAAATTGGAGTTAACTATTTCTGATTGTATGTGCAAGCACTTACCTGCAGGTCCCGCTATGTAATTTAGGGTTCCTTTTTTTAGCATCAGTTTATTGGGCAA
>NW_027317730.1:0-1208 GCF_032062135.1 Pyxicephalus adspersus | reverse complement strand
GGCTAGACTGCCTCTATGGCTAAACTCAGATGACAAAGTTTAGTTTGTATGTTGTATAAAGAGCAGGGGGGCGGGGGTTGTAGTATAGGAGAGATGGGTTGTCCCATAATAGAGACTTCCCTGTACTTCATGTACCAGGGAGATAATTAGGAGGAGATCCCTGAATGGCAAGGTGATTGTCCCTTCAGAAAGTTGTCACCATACGAGATGTACTGGAGACAAACGTCAGCCAATCTTTATAAACTTAACCAAAAAATAAGTATACAAAAAATTCCCTATTATCTGAAAATTTACCAGGAACTCCCCATCAACCTGAAATCAGCCATCATCTTTCTTGACTTACTGATGACAACTGAGAATTTGAAAGTTCCAATGACAATCATTGTGTTACAAAGACAGTGAAACCCCCTTGCAGAGCCAAGGCAGCAATAGGATGGAAAGGGATCTAATCTCTCATTATGTTATCAAAATCTACAAAAAAGTATCCTGCTATAGTCAGTTGCTTGTGATTTTAATTTAGGAAACTTTACTGCACACTGTTAGCAAATCTGATGATCACCTTTGTGATAAATGTTGACCATGGAAGGCAGACAGGAACGTTATATTGTGTTGTAAAAACTGCAAGAAGTCTATAAAGGCCAACTTATTCTAAGCAGTATGCAAGGAATCCACTGAAGGGTTGCAGAAGACTCCAGCATGGAAGCCTTGCAGAGTGGTAAGTCTTACGATTCTTCCTGAATTCCCAAACCCAATCAATCCAAAGATCTAATTACTTCTTATTTAGAGCTGATGTACAGGGTGCCAGGCTCAGAGGCAACAAGCATTAGGGTGCTTAAACTAGTTTGCTTTGACTTGAATAGAAAATAAAGCAAATCAGATGCCCACAGATGTTGTTGTTACCAACTTACTGCCCCACCAGCATCTATCCACCAGGATTTACCCCTGTACAGGAATAAGAAGCTCAGTACATGTTTGCCCTAAAATGACTTTGCATCAGATTTTATCTTTTAAGTTCAGAATAGAAAATTAATTAGGTTATGTACAGAGTACCGGTACATATGTACTTGTTTTATTATCCTTTCAAGAAGTTTTTTCTTGCACGGGGTAGGTGAGCAGCACCACAAATCTTTTACAACCAGCAATCTGCACTACTAATCCTAGCTATTACCATGAGGAATCTTGTACCACATTGGACCTGTCTATCAATC
>NW_027317729.1:0-9778 GCF_032062135.1 Pyxicephalus adspersus | reverse complement strand
TTCAGTATCATATTAGTGATGAGACCTCTTTCCCTGTTCAATGGGAGGCTCATAAAGCCGTCCAATGCGGATTGCTAATCTAACATAGAGCCCAAAGTAAAAAAGGAAAGGTCTCAGGACTTACCCGCACTCTGGGAAACATAGGCAATAAGAACTCCTCCATAACAGTACCCTATAACAGGACATCTTTTTACAGCTTACAAACATGAGGAAACATTTGTTAGGCTTGTATGAACATGCTTCTCAGAAAAAAAGAAGCTGTCTTTAGAAATGTTATTATCAAAATAGAGACAAGTATGGTGGGCTTTTGGCTAGGGACCTTCACCGGTGTCTTTAAATATTTAGCAAAACCTACCTTGCATTTAATTTAGAAATATTGTAGTTTGCCAAAAACAAATATAAAAATGTTACTTTTACAAATAATAATCTTCTTTAAAGTCACTTTTAAAATCAATAAGTAACATTTGAAATATAAAATTCAAGGGGAAAAACTATTTTCATTTGTTTAGGTTTGGACTGGTAGGGAGGAAATTACAAAATCAGCTAATAGGCTTATAATCAGCTCTTGTCTTCAACTCAGGTTTTAGTTTGTTTGTTTTATCTGTGCACATTGCATTGAGATGAAGTCATCAAAATTAAAAAGTTAATGTCTCCATATCATTCCATTTGTGACCTTAGGAAAGTATGTAAGGAAGAAAAATCAAATAAAGAACAGAAAACCTAGAAGGACTTGGGAATTTATTAGCTGACACATTATGTTTTTTAAGCCATTTCTGACATTTTAACATTAACACATTCCAAAAAAATTTCAGTATCATATTAGTGATGAGACCTCTTTCCCTGTTCAATGGGAGGCTCATAAAGCCGTCCAATGCGGATTGCTAATCTAACATAGAGCCCAATTGAAAAAGGAAAGGTCTCAGGACTTACCCGCACTCTGGGAAACATAGGCAAAAAGAACTCCTCCATAACAGTACCCTATAACAGGACATCTTTTTACAGCTTACAAACACAAGGAAACATTTGTTAGGCTTGTATGAACATGCTTCTCAGAAAAATAGAAGCTGTCTTTAGAAATGTTATTATCAAAATAGAGACAAGTATGGTGGGCTTTTGGCTAGGGACCTTCACCGGTGTCTTTAATCCACATACATCCCTTAAGTGAAAACGCAACAGGGAAACAATATATTATAGATGCATTTTTTTTTAAATACTTTACATTCCTTTTACAATCTCCCTCCATCTACTGCAATTTCAGATGAGTTGAAGCAATATATTGCTGATAAAGCCTTGTCCGATATACCCACAGAAACTGATGAAGCCCTTGATTTTTCGTTTTCAAAATTGAAAGTAGTTGCAGCCATTAACCTCCCTAGTGGTATTCCCAAGTGTGGCTCGGGGTTAATTTTCAGTACCAAAAGCGGTAACCTCAAGCCACACCTGGGGTGAAATTGCAAGGGGGTTTTAAAACTTGCCCGGTTCCCGCAGCGTCCTTTAGTGATGCCTGGCTGGCACCTGTGTGCCCACCCGGCATCTGCATCCGCAGCGTGTGAACGTAGGGGACACAAGACCAGGTGGGAAATTTAAAATAATAAGTATTTTTAAATGTACCGCTTTGACATTAAAAAATATTTAATATTCAGACCACCAGGGTGGGTAAATCATCACCTGCGGGCAAAAGCCCTGGCCTTGATGGTTTTAGTTTAAGAACTATATACGGAAGATTATTTGGTCCGTTTCCTTTCACAAGTATTTTCCTCTATCTCCCCTAAGCATTCATTCCTCCAACAAATACCCATGCACGGTCAACTCAAATACTCACTTGTTTTTTATCCATCGATGAGGAGAAAGCATTTGACCACATTTGGTAGGCCTTTCTGCATCTTGCTTTACAACAAAATGGACTAGGTCCCTGAATGCTGGCATGTATAGCCGCACTGTACTCTTGCCCTACTGTTCGCCTATGGATTAATGAGATATAATCCAACTAAATTGAATAGGACACAACAAGGTTGCATGTCATTAAATGGCAGGTAACAAGGTTGTCCCCTTTCACCCATTCTTTATACTTTAGTAATGGAACACCTAGCCATTGCTCTTAGGAACAACTTGGACATCAAGGGGTTAACTGTTGGAGCCTTTCAAAGTATCATAATTCTTATACCTCACAAGTTTTAAATCTGTGAATACTGCTTTTTTTGTACTATTGTACTTATTTATATTATATTTTGTATTGTCAATATTGAAAAACTACTTTATCGCCTGCTGTAACATGTTCAACCTCAAATGTTTGATCTACTGATGTCTGGTTACTGGTTGGCACTCTTCTTCTTTTGTTTTTACCCCCTATTCGCCCCCATCCCCTTTTTTTCTTCCTGGTATTCCAAGCAAATTTGTTGTGTAATGTTATTGTTTACTTTATTTAAAAATTTTAATAAAAACAATAAAAATAGAAACATGAAAAAAAAGCAGCCAAGGGGTCCAAATCTCACACATTAAAAGGCCCTCGTCGTCTTTCATTCGTCCTATGTTCTCAAGTTCCATAAACCAATCCTGCAGAGACTGGACTGTAGTAGAGCACCAAAACCTTCAGATAAAAATTCTTGCTGTTATTAAAAAATATCTTGAGGCCCCCCTTTTAACTGATTTCATAGACCTAGGTAGACCTGATAGTAAAGTGATTGGGGGGTGTTTGGAGTTAGTGTTACATAGCATGAATTATGAATGTGAAGAACTTCAGCCCAAAAGTGGTACACAACTGGACATTCTCACCAAATATGTAGCATACACCCCTTATGATTGTGACATCTTCAGCAGAGTATAGGGATATTAGGTGAGTATTTGTAAACATCAACTGGCCACCTGTACCACTGTGTTAAAATTTTAAAACATTTATTTAGCTTTGCATGAGCTTAAGAATTTGTCATTTTAAACTATTTATCCTAATCCTCCTTTGATATTGGGGAACCCAACTCTCTCTCCCAATATTGTTAGTGTAAAGGGACAGAAAGGTGATGTGCATCCATAGGAATAACAATAGTTCAAGGGTAGTGAATTTGTAAATCAACTTTTCTTTATCATTGAAGGAGGATACAAAAAAAGACAGTTGGTGGTAAGGAAGCCACAGAAGATTTGGTTCAGGACCAGTGAGTGGAAGAAAAGACAAGAGGGGAGTTGTGTCACCAATAAAATACTTTTAACTTGCCTATGCTCTTCAACTTGCCACACTTGGAACTGAGTATTTCCAATTGCTGCTGCAAAATCAGGATTATCAAATAGCAGAGTTAAGGGGCCCAGTACTGATGATATCTTAGGTCTATGTAGAAGACTGTCCCAGAGCCATAACAGATCACTAGTGAGAGAAGGTAAAGGAGAGTTAAAATGAAGGTGGGAACCCGTAATCTATTTTATAGAATGTAGTTCAGTAGGAGCCATGACATTCCCCAGAACTACCCCCTTTTTTGGTGTCTATTGTAAAACCAATGCACCAATCACCGATACAGGGCTATATCCTCTAATTGGGGGAAAAAATAGCACACTCTATTTTCCTCGGGATGTTGACTTGGGTGACAGAGTGTATTCGGTTGAAAATGTGGACTCAAAGTTTCTGAACCCTAGGACACCTCCACCAAGCATGGAGTACAGAGCCTGTCTGACCACATCCTCGAAAACAAAGAGGAGAGACGGGGGATTGGCTTTATGGACCCTAACCAAGACCAGGTACCATCTCATCAAAACCTTATAATTAGCCTCTATTATCAAAGTGTTCAGAGATATTTTGGAATTGGACAGTTCTTGCCATTCTTGCGTGCTCCACTCCAGCTCCAAATCTGACTCCCATTGTTTCATAAAGGAAAGTTTCTTATTGTGTGAGAACAGAGTGTTATATACTTCTGAGATCCTCCCTTTGGATTCAGTTATAAATACTGCAGGTTTTTGCAAATCCTGTACTCTGTTAGGGTGGATTCAACCCTTCTTGGCTGCTTTTTAAAGAATTTCCCGAGCTGAAGTCTCTCATTCATTAAATGTAAGATTTAGATAGCTGGTCTGGTCTAGTGGTGTTCCCTTGTTCCCCTACCACCCTGTCCCTTCCCAAGTCCTTCTAGGTTTTCTGTTCTTTATTTGATTTTTCTTCCTTACATACTTTCCTAAGGTCACAAATGGAATGATATGGAGACATTAACATTTTAATTTTGATGACTTCACCTCAATGCAATGTGCACAGATAAAACAAACAAACTAAAACCTGAGTTGAAGACAAGAGCTGATTATAAGCCTATTAGCTGATTTTAAGCCTATTAGCTGATTTTGTAATTTCCTCCCTACCAGTCCAAACCTAAACAAATGAAAAAAGTTTTTCTCCTTGAATTTTATATTTAAAATGTTACTTATTGATTTTAAAAGTGACTTTAAAGAAGATTATTATTTGTAAAAGTAACATTTTTATCTTTGTTTTTGGCAAACTACAATATTTCTAAATTAAATGCATGGTAGGTTTTGCTAAATATTTAATAAGATTTTGTACCCTCCAGAATTTCTCAAAATCAAAAAATAAGATTTTATACATAATATGTATACATACAAACATATACACAAAACAGTAAACTATTTATTGTATAATGAACTGTATACTTACAGACAGTATTTTTACCATGGACACTCCCTTTGCAAACCCTTTTTTTTGGGTGTATTGTTCCCTTAACACAATAATAGGCAGTAATGGGTATTTATTCCACCTACAGAACAGGGCAGAATGTAGACAAGCAGATGTTAGGGTGACCTAAACCAAGATTGTTGATGTGACACAATGATGCATCATGAAATATGGTATATATCAGTGGTGCCCAACCTTTTTTCATCTAGGGGCCGCTGTTGACATTGAGATAAAACACGCAGGTCACAATGCAAACAAACATTAAAGATGTATGTTTAAAACTAGAACTGTTTTAATTTAAAATGAAATTAAATTGAAATGTTTTGTACAAGCACCAAATTAAAGAAATGACAAATCAAGAATTTCTGCACTCAGCATTTGATGCTCATTTTATTAATGCGACTAATGAAAGATACAAATCCATCATACAGTCCTGCCTGGTCATATATTGCTCACCGCTTACCATTCCTGTACCAAAGAGCAGAAACTACACCATACAATGTTTCCTGTGAAAGGGGACCGCTAACCTTTTTTGTACCACAAAATCTCTGCAGTGATACTTCCAGAGGTCAGTATCATTATCATGGCACCAAAAATCAAGTGTCAATCAAATGTAACTGGTGACAGATTTGCCTAGTCTGCATGCCTGCATGTGCAGATTGGGGAATGGCACCCATGGGGTGTGTCCACCAAAATGTGCAAAGTTTTTGCAATACTAGTCAAGCTACAACAGTTAAAAACACTAATTGTGAGCATATTCTGTTGCCCAGGTAATGTAGGACAAACTCAGAGTGGAGAGTCTGCAAAGGCAAAAAAGAAACAAATCTTTAAGAAAAAAAAAACAGTGATTTTTTTTTAGGGTTGAAAACACAAGACAAATTTAGTTACCATAACAAGAAAAAGAGTTAGAAACATGAAAAAAAAAAATGGATCAAAAACAGTGCTTGAGAAAAGCAAAATATAACAAACATTTTGTGCATGCATAAAAATAGAACAAATAGATATGTTTCACACTTTTATCAGATGGCATTTTTAAATTTCTGCTCCTATTTTGTGCTACACCTCCCACATCTAAGATTGTAAATTTAGTTTTTATTGAAATGTTGCAAACACAGAAAAGCATATTTGCAATATTTACAATACATACATAATGGAAAAAGTAAATATCAGGCTTTTATGCCCACCTCAAAACTTGTGATCACAGTCCATATGCCAAATAAACAAAGCAAAGAAAAGTATATTTGTTACATAAACAAATAAAAAGAAAATCCTATCAAACATATACTAAGCAAGGCCAAGATGCACAAACCCATCAACATGTAATGTAGCCCTTGACCCCGAAAAGGGAAGTACACTGGTGCAAAACCTGATGTTCTTGTACACCTAGGGTCAGGAACCTATGGCACACGAGCCAGATGTGGCTCTTTTGATGGCTGCATCTGGCTCACTACCAAATCTATAATAAAAACAAATAACGGGGGCGTGGCCTGCGCTCGGTGGATAGAAGACGTGTTCTAAGCCTTAGAACACGTCTTCTATCTGCTGAGCGCAGGCCATGCCCTCCACATCACATCCGCATCCAGCGTTCTTGGGACCCACCCTACCTTGCCCCGCATCGTCCTCCACAGGTAGCCACAAATCGAGGCCCCGGCTTCCGCCTAGCTCCCGTCGGCGGCCCACGCGAATGCGATCTGCAGTGTGTCTAATATGCAATGATAAAATTGCATCGATAAAACGGTCAAATATAAAGCGGCACTTCGACACACGGCATACTACATTTGCATCGAAATATCCTGCGGAGGAAAGCAGGAAAAAAAGCATGTCAAGAGCTACTGTGCAGAGTGCAAACTAGTCAGCAGCAACTCCGTGTTTGGACCCAACAAGGTGACTGGAATTCGGCTAGCTTTGCTGGTGCTTTAGCAATTGTGAGAAACCGAAAGCCATTCACAGATGGGGAGTATGCCAAAACATTCATGCTTGATGTTGCCAGTGAACTTTTTGACGACTTTTCGGATAAAGACAAGATAGTTAAACAAATAAATTTTCTAAAATTGTCTAACTTCTCTGAGGATATTTCACCTAAGTGCTGGAGACAATGTTGTGGAGTTGCAAGAGCTTGACCTGTTTTTGGCATTCGGTATTTGCAATTATATCTAAAATAAAAGGTTATCCAATTAGGCCGATTCCTGCTCTAATATTTTATTTGCTGCAAGATTAGCTGTAGCATGAACATGGCAAAGTAATAAATCCTGCAACATGTCCGATATAATTGAGAAAGCTTCAACTAATTATCAACTTAAGAAAGCAGAAACATGGAATTCCCACTCTTTTAGAAAGTTTGATAAATCCTGGGAAGCTTGGTTGAAACATTATCCTTATTGAAGCATTTTAGTACGAACACCATTAAAAGCTTTACCTTATAGTTTGCAGATGGGTTTAAAAATGTTGACTGAAGATCAATGCACACGTTCGAATAGATATTTGAAAATGACATGATATAGTGTATGAAACAGAACTAATGTTATTGTTGGGACTACTCTTTGTTTTCTGTCTCTTTCTATCTTATTTTAATGTTGTACACTTTTCCCAATTCTATGGTATAGAGTATTGATGGATGTACATATGCCTTTATATTTGAACTCAGTTTTTTTTGTACGTGATAAATTAAATCAAATAAAAAAAAATGCATTTTATTCACATTCAGTTCCCCATCCATGTTAGAAAAATGTCGTCGATGAACCTTTTCAACATTAATATGTGGTTAAGGTACGCCAACAGAGAATCCTGTAAGAAAATTTCTCAGTTACAGATTGGCGTAGGAAGTGGCACTGGGTGCCCATAGCTATGCCCTGTACCTGAGGTAGGTCTGTTCTTCAAATACAAAAGAGTTTCTTGTTAAGGTAAACCTCAATAGTTTGAGAATAAATTCAGCATATGTCCATTGAGTTTGATCTTTTTCCAAAAGAATTTATATCCTACATGGTTGTACTACCTGTGAAAGCAACAAGGTCCAACATTGTTTAGCTATTACATGGGAAAATTACTTCCCTTTTCAGGAACATTTGACATTACGTGCTTGTCTCAAAAAAAATTAAAAAAGGTTTAAATTAAATTTACAATTAGTAATTATAATGCTTCACTTTTCAGACCTGTAGTGGTGACCACGTCCATAAAATACATAAGCTCTATATAAATGTTTTAAAAAATTAAGTGGATCCTGCTGAGTCGAATGCTTAAAATCCTGGAGGGGGTCAGCTGCCCCACTGTCCCTGCATTCTTTCCCATGCCCTTTGTCTGTAATCAGAAGTCAAGCAATGTCCAATATTATATTCTATTTCCTTTATGCGACGTTGAAACCGGCAGCGGTCCCGAGCTAACTCCTCCCAGTGACCTTTGCGTTCCTCTTCATTGCACACGTAGTGTATGATGACATTTTCATGGAAGGTCACCTATAAAACATACGTGAAAAGGATGTATTGAAAACTACAGTAAAACAGACTCAACAGTAGTAAAAATACAGTTTAACTGATTCCAATCTGTAACAAGCAGGTTAAAGTTTCCCTGTAAAATGCCCTGTGCTGAGAATACGCTGATGGATATTATCCCTTTAATAGCTATTGGTCATCTTGTTGCATGTTTGCCACAGGTCACAACAGCTCATCCCACTAATGACTGGAAAACTATTAGACCAATTCCTGATATTGTGCTCACTATGACAACTAAAACAATGGATTGTTCAGAAGTTAAAGGCTACATTTAAAAAAATGTTCCTGCTTGCAGGGGCCACTACAGCTTGTAGATGTTAGTTCAGCCATTTTTTTTTTTTAAATATGTAGTAGTTCAACCCATAAATTTCTTTAAGCTGTGTGGGAAGAAATTGTAAGTGGGTAGCAACCCCTGAATTGTGACCCCCTACCTCTTCAGTAACCACCTAAAAAAAGCCGGGTGGTTACTAAAAAGTGCCAGGTGGTGTGTCTGGCTTAAAAGGGGCTGGGGAGAACACCGATGTAGGCTAAATGTACAAAAAACATAATCAGTGTTGGTTAACACATTAGATTTTCACATGGTAATGTCAAAACACTGTAGGTGCTAAATAATAACCAATAACCCTGCTTGTAATGGAGTCAAATCATCGAACTTGATGTAGTAAGCTGACTACACTGCCACACTAAAACTGAAGGAGAGGGGCAGACAAAGCAGGCAGCTTAAAGCAGATAAATGATGTAAATGCTAAGAGTTATAGAGGAGATTGGTGTGTGTGTGTGTCCATGACCATTGTAAATGACTGGTATTTCCTTAATATTTAACCTGGTTATAGGCATGCAACAATCCACCAGAAAGGCCACGACATAGCAAGAATTGTTCCCTAACAACTGCCAGCCAACAGAAGCGCTCCCCATGTGGAAGAGATGTGCATGTACAGGGATAGCTTTGAGACCTTTTTTCTGTTTTGCCCACACTTACAATACTATAAATACTGTTTATTAATAATTATGTGATATAATATAATTTTTTCAGGCAACAATGGGTAACAAAATGAAAAACAAAAATCTAGCAGGAACTGTTGTATAAGACCAGTGAATTAAACAAAATACTTCAGTGAAAAAGCACACGTGATGCTGCAATTTCTGTGCTCAGCTAAGCTTATAGATTCAATATTTATCTAATAGCAAATAAAGCCCATTTATCAGGGGTAGGTCAACAATATTAGCCTTCATGTTCTACTACAGATAAACTCTACACAAAAAGTATTTTCTCTAAAGGGGACTGGTTAGAGCAGTGTTTCTCAACCAGGGTTCCTCCAGGGGTTGCTGGGGGGTTTCTTGAGCAATGAGCAATTCGGGTCCCCTGGGTCAGATTAAGTGACCCCAAGGATCTTTATGGCTATCTGTAAAAGTGACGTGCTTCCCATTGGCCAGCAATGTAAAAGGCATTCTTCCTAGTGACCATCACTATAATGTACTGTGAGCTGTGGAAGTAGTCATTGCAGCAAGTGTTCCTCAAATGTTTAAAATCAGGCTCACCCAGGCACCTGCCATTTACAGGAGGCAAGCAATGGCAACTCCCACTTTTGTCCTGATCTATGTAATTTCATTTTTGGGTTTGAATTAATTCAAAAGCTAC
>NW_027317728.1:8431-9779 GCF_032062135.1 Pyxicephalus adspersus | reverse complement strand
ATACAACTCTTATGTTGAGGTAATAATCAGGGGAGGGCCTAATGGCTGATGAATGTTTTGGGGCACTGCCTAGTAAATTACTACTACTAGAAAATGCTCGTGCCACTGCAGTTCTTGGCCTCATTTACAAATATATAACACAGGTCACCCCCTGGTATAAACCTTTTTCCTTCAGCCCTACTGCAATGTTACAATGTTATAGTCTGATCTCTGTGGGGAAAAAGACTGGAAATATGTTTACTCCTACCTGAGGAAAGTGATAGCACTATCTCTGTCTAGAAACAATCACTTTACTGGAGACCACATATTGCTTTTTAATGAAAAAAGACTTTTTAAAAACAATTATACTGAGTATATGTATATAGTCACATGTCAGAAATGTATTCCTTTAAGCTTGTAAAGCTGATAAAAGGTTACATTAGGGTATCTTTAACTAATTTTTAAGCCTGCTATGTTTTCTATTATTTGCAAGCTTAAAACATTTTGTAGGAATGTCGATCTAGTACCTTCAACATACACTATATGTTAGTAAATAAGTTGCAGTACTCATACAGTACAGCCTATATATATCAAGGCATAGAGTATATAAACAAATATTTTATTCTCTTATATCCTTACCATACGAGAAAGAGAAGTGCAACAAAATATGACTGTCTCAATTTTTTAGACAATACTTCTTTGATTACCATTCTGATGAGTTATGAGTAGCATATCACAGCCTCTGATGTTTGATGTAGGCAGTTATAGCTAATGTAAAATAATGTTTTAAAAAACATAAAAAATTGCATTTGTGTTTTTGAATATACACAGTTATTTAGTCCTTGATTTTAGTTTAGTTCATTTTATTTATTTTTGATTTTAGTCTAGTTTATTGAATTCAAAGGGAGAGTGATCTTTTAAATGAAATATGGCTATTATTTGGGCTGCTGGTACTGTGAAAGATTGTCAATTTAGCTTGATATTTTCATATACTCCCTGGATCAGACTAACAGTGGCTTCAAAAAAATCTATTGTTTTCATAGATTTGTAGTTCAGAAGATTTTATTTAATAAAAAATAAGTAGATATAACTGTGTTTGCTTAGCTGTTTTTTTTTCAATTTGTGTTATTATATTGCTATTATTGCTTATACTTTGGCTCTGCATTTTAATGCACAGAAATCAAACCTAAACAAAAAAAAGTAAGCCTTTAATTGTAATTGCAAATTAGAAAGTCTGAATAATGTAATAGATATATAAGAATGTTGCTCATTGATACATTTGCACCTTCTAACTGATGGTAAATTAGATAATAACATGGAATTGTCAGTTGCAGAATTCTGATAAACCTTTTTCTTGCATTTTTTGCCC
>NW_027317728.1:0-7116 GCF_032062135.1 Pyxicephalus adspersus | reverse complement strand
CTTCAACAGTGAAATGCCCAGTCCTAAAACGAGATATCCAGGTTTTGACAGTGCTGTAGGAAGGACACATCTCCCCCAGTGTTTGTGACATCTCAGTGTGAATGTCCTTTGCTGACTTTCCCTGGATAAACAAAAAGTTCATGACAGCCCGTAACTCTAACGATGTGAAACTTGCTTGTGCCTCTGCCATCATAGCTTCCCACTAAAAGAAAAAAACAGTTTTAAGAATTGCAAAGACCTGATATTTGCACCGGTAAATACTAAGATATTAGGCTGTCATATGCCCCCACACTCATATTTCTATTTCATCTGGAAGGGGGCAAAACCAGGAACTTCTCAGCACCCCCTCGTGCTTCTGTATTTGTAATATTTTAAAAGAGATAAAAACATGAGCATGTACATATTTTGAAGAGATTTACTGACTTTTGTTTTTAATATAATTCATATGGCGATAAAAACACTTAAAAACTAATTTAATCTGTGTGTTTTATAAACTAAACCTCCCTTCTCTGTTGTCATTTCATACATTCCCATAACATGCAAATGCATATGAAATATATACTGAAAAGGAACCTTACCTTTCCTATTTACTGACAACTATTGTTTAAAGAATTGTCTGGTTGCTGGCACCCTATTAGATGGACCTTTTGTTACAGACATTATTGGATTGGCCAGTAAGTCAATTGTACAGATCTTGAGTAAAGAGTAAAGTTAAAAAAAATGTCTGTATCTACTGAGAAAATTTTTTACAAAATATAAATGTGACTGATAACAATGAACTAAGGCTATAATATACAGGAAATTATTATGGAAATTAAAAGTTACCACTTATCATCTTGGATCTATTTGAAATATATAGAACACTTACTGATCCTTAGAGCGTTGGTCATACATTGGTCCATACACATGCTAACCTTGTTTGATTGATTGACTGTTTTGATCTTTTAAAGCATGGAATGGGTATGAAAATAGTAAATGAGTATTCCCTCAGTTTTAGCTCCAAGCACTATTTGTGTCCTATTTAATCAAACAAATCATCTAATTGAAGCACAAAACATTTGTTATAGTAAAGCAGTTTTTCAGATTCTAGATGACATTTGAAAAAAATAATGGCATGTCAGAACTCCCCAGTTAGCCCAGTCAGAGTTTAGGGCTCCTGTGTAACAACTTCAAATACCTGCTGGTAAATAGAGATAAGGGAGATAAAAAAAAATAAACAAGAATCTGACTACCAACAACAAGAATGCCTTTGTTATAAGCATTAAGGATGAGCTGATCCACAGTGCTTGCAGCTACAGAGTTCAAGTAAGATATTTTTAAAGTTTTAAAGCCTAATAACTATTTAAAATATGTATTACCTAAATGTCAGAAACCTGGGTGCATAGGGCTATATTATTATTAGAATATTAATGCATTTTGAAGAATTCACAGGCATAATTTTATTAAATCCATACATTTGGAGAAATATTTGAAAGAATGCATTCTGCATATTAGTTAGGTTTTCTTTTAAATGTAGTCTGTATAATATATACTTGGTATAAGATTTTTTTTCTCCCCTTTTCAAGTCAAAATAGTAAACAAACTACATAAATACAATACAATAGTGGTGGTGTACAGGAGGTAGCTGTGGTGCAGAAGGCTCCAGAAGTCATCAGCACTAAATTGCCATTTTTTAAGGTCACCCTATTATATGGGAGAACCTTCTAAATGCAGCTGCCAACATAGAATGGGGGGCTGTGTATACTTGCTCTTCTCTTGCTTTTGGCATTTTTCAATACTGGCTTAATGCCCAGTTCGCTAAGGCTTGTTATTTAGGGATCTTTTAAATTAAAAAAGAAACAAATAAAAAAACAAAAAATATAAATGCTAACCTGTAGATTAGAAAATATTGGTAGTGTTGCTAAAAGTTGCCTCAATTTGGTTCTGGGGCTGTTCAGGCATACTGGACCAAAGCTTGTTCATTTTTCTAAATCCTAAAAGTTTTACAGTCAAGAGGAAAATCTGGTTGTTTGCTTTGTCACCTAGGTAGTAACTAAGAAAGCCAAATGCACCAGCATTGTGTGGTAAGATCAACAAATGTCTGAGAAATATTATGCTAATTCAAAGACAGGGACTTGTGTGCAGTGGTGGGGAAGGGCCATTAAAAGCAGCTTCAAGGGCAACATGATACACTTAAATCAGATCCACATTTAAGCCCCTATTGCTTTGATGACAACACATTATATTGAGCCTCCCCACACTTTCTATCCAAGTGACAGTGACTACCAAAAAATAAGGGATAAATCCACCTGGTGGGGACTCAATACCAACTTTGTTTTTGTCTTTACATACACTTTATAGATTGTTACATAAACCAAAAACCTTCCATGTTTAGAGAGCATTTAAATCAGGTTGACACAGACCCTAAAACATTCAAATAGTATTTTGGAGCTCTGGTAGTTTTATCTATTTGTATGGTAATACTTTTTATTTTTATTGCAAACCATTTTGCTGAAGTAAAGGCAGAAAATAAAATAACAATAACTGAAACAAGACGTTGAATCAATATTATTGAAATCTGAAATAAGATATTTTGGAAATTAAAACATTCTTTTCTCAGATATTTCTTATGAATGGCTTGGCATTAAACTTGCCATTTCTCATCATTGGTAAAAAAAAAGTGTTGCTCTGCAATATATCTGTTTCTAAAATCCAAGACTTACCAGAGAAATAAGCAGAAAAAAATATGATTAAATGTCTTCTATCCTCAGTGATCAAAACACCTCCAGGGCCTATTAAATTGATGAAGTTAAAAACGACAACCTTAAGTGTGAGACGTTAGAAAAAATTGTTACGCTGTTGACTAAAGTAGACAGAGTTACTTACAGGAGAGGCTAATCCATTCGACCTGCCAAGCCTGTGTTTCACATCTGATTAAAAACATGCCAGTCTTCCCACACAGAAAAGCATACAACACAACAAAATAGACCCACTTTCTAGTGAGTGTTTTCTGTGAACCGGTTGGGGCTTGGCAGAAACATTAATCTTTTCTTTTCCCCTCAACAGTAAATCAGCAGCTAGGAAAACATTCTGTTTCCAAAGACCCAGGGGGAGATATCCCCGCTGAGGTAGAATAAAAGAGTGTTACGTTGGAAATAGCACACTGGATGGTACATGTTCATCTGCAGCTTATTTCCAGAAGGGCAATAGAATAGTCTGGTGAGTACCACCCAGTGTTTGCTAAAAATAATATTAATAATAGCAATAATACAAAATTTAAAATGTTGGGCACATAAGCTGTTTTTCTCAGACTATTTTTTTTTTAATTGTGGAGCTTTTATAATTGAGATGGAAACATAATTTGTTAAGTACAGCAGGTTCTCCTTCTCTACAAGAAAATCCCTTGCTGGAAATTTTTTACTATAAAGATAGATTAACAGAAATAAATAATTACTGACAGCTTGGTCAAGGACTGAACATGCTGACAAAGAAGCAAATGCCAATTTAAAAGCTTAAGACCCCAAGATGCTAAGAAGTTATTTGTTCTAAACTGGCTATAGCAGGTCCAGAACCATGTAGAATGGTTGTTATTATGTCAAAATCTTTAGGAATGCTTGGAAAACATTAGGTCCTGCCACAAATGCTCATATCATAAAGAAAAAATATTTTGGTACTACAAACCCATGAACTGTTCCTTTTGGATATTTTGGGTCCTGAGACTGGATCCTATTTGCATGCACCATTAAATTAACAGATGGTGCTGTCCTGTCCACTCTGTTGGTAATTTACATGTGGTATATTAGAGGTCTGGGCATGCAGACTGCACTATTTTAAAAGGATAATTTTTTTTAGTTTTAAACCCATTTGCTTGTTTGTGTATTTACCAATATTGTTCTGCTTAAAGGGTAACATCAAAGTTGATTTTAAATAACTTGCATACTGAAGCAAGTTTACCTCTATTTTGTCATGGGGCCTTCTTTATTACAGCTCTTCAAGGATGGAGAGGATACACTTTCAGAAATGAAACTGGGTGACCCAGGAAACCTGGAATACATTTCGTCCAAGTAATTTGCTATTTTATAGCAAATGTTTTGAATCCTGAACAAGATCAGTTCCAGATTTGCTGGATCACCCAGCTTCACTGATCAAAGTGTATCCTCTCCATCCCTGAAGAGCTGTAGTAAATCAGGCCAGTGGTTTTAGGCTTAGGATTTATTTTGCCCTCTATTACTCCAGTTACACAGTTTCTGCCAGTGAAAGTATCTCTACAGTATGCTACCATTCTCATTTTCAACATAGGGGTGCAATACTCAACATAAAAAGCACCGTTGGCATTTAGCAACACATAAGGGCATAGTCATCAAGCATATTAGTATATTGGATGCAAATCAGAAAGCCTGTCATTTACCAAAGTGTCAATTTTTAAACTAATTTGTCATTTCTACACATTGAACCTTGGGAACCAAACACTAGAGCTGCCCTGACTCTGTGGAATGGTCTTCCTCGTCCTATTCGGCTTGCTCCTACTTTCTGCTCATTTAAAAGAGCACTCAAAACCCAATTTTTCTTGCCTACCCATCTTCTTATTTTAAAACCGTCACTACTTCTCACCACTACATATCTCCCCTCCTATTGGGTGTTAATTCCCACACCTCCCAGATTGAAAGCTCTTCAAGGCAGAGTCCACTCCTCACTGTCTGTATTAGTCTGTCATTTGCAAACCCTATTTAATGTACATCGTTGCGTAATATGTTGGCGCTATATAAATCCTGTTAATGAATAATAATATTAATAATAATAGTACGGTCAACAATATCAGTACCTTTATTTTACTAGAGTTTTTGATGTACAGTAATGTAATGTTTTGGTATTTCTCCTGTAGCTTTATTTAAATGGCTGTGAAGAATATATCTGATAAAGGAGACCGTCCTCAAAACACGCCACACTATAATATCACTGATCTCTGAAGATTTTCCCTTATTTCAATAAACCAGGGGCTTCTATGAGAAGATGAATACATACAGGATATTTTAAAATTAAGTAAAGTTAAAGTAAAGACAACAGAGACTGTTGTTCCAGGGAACATCTGGTTTCCTTACAAGATCAGGAAGGATTTTGTTCCCCTCTTCGGAAAAGATTAAAAATAAATAGTAGGAGCAATGGGTAGGGTAGAGACCTAGGCAGGTTTGTTTGCAAGTGTCATCCCATATCATTTGTGAAGGAGGTAAGGTTCAGCATATAAAGAGATCTATTAGGTATGTACCCAGCTGTCGTGCATTTAAGACTTTTATTAGGTAAATATGTACTGGAATGTAACACTAAATGTTGTGCCAGCTATGCCAACCACGTATAAAGTATTATATCTATGACTCAAAGTACCTCTTGTTTTCTTTAAATGGGGTCTTGTGAGAAAGTCTGCAATTCCTGCAAATCCAAATTAATTTTAATATTTTTACATTTATATTTTTAAGAAAGGAATTGGGGTAGGTAGTGTCCTTAACATATAGTTCAAGTATTATTTTCATTTTCATTGCGTTATATGTGGGGTATATATCTAATTAGAGAGGAGTTCCTTTTTTACAATGATGATATACCAGAGAGTCGATTTATTCCTTAATAAAGTAAAGTATCCTTTTGACATGTTAAAAGATGTAAAGTTCATTGTACTTATTGTTTATTGTACTGTCCAGTACATTAATATTATTTAGGGCTTCTGATTTATACAAAGTGACTCTTTGACCTAAATCTCCCCACTTTGAAACTTGGTGATCAAGCAGGTGTTTATTGTAAAGGATAGTACCTTTTGCTGGGATTCGTTTGTTACCCCTGCAATCCCTGCTTCCATTGTGTGTGGGAAATAAGCCAGAATGATAAAAAGTAAGAAGATGGCAGCACCCACAATGGAATGGGGACCTATAAATATCCATGGGTTTAATTCCGCTTTAAATCCCATTCTAGTATTCCTCTCTAATAAGGGTGAGCAAAAAGGTTCACATCTAAAAAAATGTCTTATTCATGGATCCACATGTGCTTCTCTAAAGTACTAACCACTAACTTCAATATATCAAAATAAAATAATAAAAAAACTCAAAATGTTTGATAACCATTCAATAACAACATTTCCCCTAATAGGGGCTCAGCATGGGATCGGTAGTAGTGTATTTTAATAAGGAATTAATTTAATACTCTTGAGAAAAGAGTGATGTTCAAATGCTGTAAGACTTTGGAATAAATATACAATATAGGGTTTCAACATGGGGCATCTGTCATCACTTTTACATCAGATTAAGAATTGATTGTTTATGACAAAATTCTGTTGTTGGTTCTTTGCTGAGCCTGGCACCAAAAAGATGAATTGTTACATTCTCTGCTCGATATTACAATACACTAAAAGAAGTATTCTCTGATGGAGAATGATGTTGTGTTAGCATAGGGCATTCTGCATTTATGTAAATGAGCAGTGATATCTATTGACTACCTGTACCCCCTGTTTAACCCTTCTTTTCTTCCAAACGTCATTGGAAAACTCATTAGGAACAATAAACAAGTTAGAAAATGTTGCTACTGGTGAGGTAATTAACATGAAGCCACAACTAGAAAAGAAAGCGCATGCGCTCTTTACTATTTGCTTATAATTCACTAAACATCAGGATTTGTCATTATGGCTATTGGTAGTTTGATTACTATTTTAAATACCCTTGACAGATCTCCTCATTTAATTTCTTCTCTTCAGTGTGGCAGGATTTTTATTATCCTTTTTTATATAGATACAATGGGCCTGATTTATGAAAGCTCTCCAAGGCTGGAAAGGATATACTTTCATCAGTAAACCTGGGTGATCCAGCAAACCTGCAATGCATTTATTAAAAGTAATTTGCTTTTTATATATGCTATTTAGCAAATATAGCAAATATTTTCAATCCTGGACCGGACCATCAAAGATTTTGGCCAAATAACAATTTTTCTGAAAAGCACAAAATATATATTTCCAGGACATCCAGCCAAAAGTCTTGTACAGATCCAAGGATAACAGCATCCTTTTGCCTTGATGACTCTCTATGACAGCTAGATCATAGTATTGAGATTCAGATTATACTACAATGGTTCTGATCCAGTGCTTCTTTATTAGGTATGATC
>NW_027317727.1:7337-9790 GCF_032062135.1 Pyxicephalus adspersus | reverse complement strand
CAAACTTTTTAATCCAAGAGCCAGTTCACCACCCCTCTGACTGTTGTTGGGCCGAAACATAAACCTTCATATCTTCTAAACAGATTGTTGTAGAAACTTGAAATGTTCAGGGGAACATGAGAACAGTTACTAAACTAAATATTGAACATAACAAATTGCCAGATACAGGGTCTCAACATAAAATTCTAATAACAATCAGAAATATTTTCTCATTATGACCATGGTTCCTAAATTAAATTTGCATGTTAGGTCAGTTCCATGACAATGAGCATTAGGGTACTGACAATTCGCCCTGTGCTGTGGTGCCCCAAATATAAACCTAACCCCTCACAAAACTTTAAGACTGTCTTCAGGCTGGTGGTGAGGTTGTGGTGTGTTTACCGCTTCCTCATGCCATAGAACATTGCTTAGGGGGAGACTCTCGGTACCGCTCACTGCCGCTTGGAGTCAATTCTGCAGATGGTGGGAGGGACTGAGCAGCTGGTAAGGTGCCTGTTACAGTGGAATCTTGGCAACTGGAAATGTGGGAGCCAGTAGGAAATGCCTTTTGTTCTCGCCGTTAAAACGTCTTCACTTGGAGTGCCCTGTCTCCTTACTGACAGTTAAAGTGGATTTATTATAAGCAATGCAACATTGTATGTTTTCTGGATCCCAACCTACTCTCCAGGCCTCCTTAAGGGGTTTATGATTGGCCAGCCCATAGTAACATAACTGTTATGCATGTACATGGGGGTTAAATTATCCCTACACAGCAGCGTTCTGAGAACGTACGCTGGTCTGTGTATGAGTAGCCCGGGAACATTCTAAAGATTACAAGCAAATAAGAAGCATGCCCCTGATATATTTAGTTCCACTTTAAAGAGTTCCACTTTATTACGGATCCAGCTCAATCTTCAGAACTGAATAGAATATTTTAGAGCTTTTATTAGGCCTAATATCGTTCTGTCAATTTAATAACTTTAAGCGATTGTTTCTAGTGCTATTTTTTCCTTGAAATCTTACATTTTTCTCTTTCAGGTTACAATAGTTGGGATAGTGAGACATGCAGAAAAAGCACCAACAAACATCTTATATAAAGTGGATGACATGACTGCTGCACCCATGGATGTCAGACAATGGGTGGATACTGATGTAAGAACATAATTGTTGATATCATTGACACATAACATTCATGGAATATATATATATATATATATATATTTACTAAAACATGGAAGATCTTTCGGCTAGTGTAGTAGTGAATATGTACATATATAAATTTGGGACAACCATTGCTGGTCACTCCCAGACTGTAGATGACTCTCCTGTCTAGTGAATACTTGTCCTGGATAACATAGGAGACCTTCACTGGCTTTACCATTGTGATATGAATTCATAAACAAGTTTACTTTTAATGAGAAGACCATTTCTAAATGATCAGTGGATCTCTAAATATTGCACACTTTATTAGCTTTTTCCAGAACATATATATTCTTTAAAAGCAGAGACCCTGTTGTGTGATATTTGTACTACTATATATGAAATGTATATTTTGAGTAAATAGGTAAAATAATTCTAGTTCATGCGAGCCAAATTTGTTCTCCAATATTTTTGGTAATATGCTAAAAAAAAAAAACAATCTGACACTGTCATGTAAACAGATACCAAATATAAGTATCTGATTGCATGCGTCTTAACAAGGGCAAAATACTAGTGCCCAAAACTGTTTGTAGGTGATACTCAAGGAGCCTTTATAGCTCATCAACTTACACTAAACCATGTTTTATATCTTGTTTTGTCACATGTGGACCACTTCTCTTCATGTGCACCAAACACATTCATTTGCATTCACGTATGCAGGGGATTTGTTTTTTGTTTTGTCCTTTCCTTGTATAGTGCAGGTGACCGGTTGAAAACTTCAGGGATCTATAAGATCCACTAATGTTACCCCTGCCATCTGTTGAAGCCAAAGCTGTTTGATGAAAGCTTGGGGTCATACATGTATAGAAAGATGTCCCAGTGGGGATTTGTTGACCTCTGTGTTTTCAAAAACAATGTTGCCACGTTCGCAACCAGTGCCAACATTGCCATACTGTTGGTGTATGCTTTCCAAAAGGCTTTGTAACACAAACTAACACATGTAAATGAACCACCCAAATCTAGTTTACACATTTCAATGATTAAATGTATAGTAGTTGGTAAAATGTTTTTTTTTTTTTTTTTGGAAATTATCCTAACTAATGTTAATTACTTGCTTGCTATTCTATCTAATTGTGTCTTTTTAGTCTAACGTCTATTTCCTTTTTTTTTTTCCTTCCAAGGAAGCAAGCTGTGAAAATGTAGTTGTGCCACCTGGAAGTTATGTGAAAGTGGCAGGTCACCTTCGTTCCTTTCAGGTAGTATAGCTCTGCACATTTTTAGATGTGGCATAATAGGTTGTTCTACTCATGTCACATGAAATCGTATTCTACAGA
>NW_027317727.1:5154-6032 GCF_032062135.1 Pyxicephalus adspersus | reverse complement strand
CGTGTAGGCATGGACACAGGTGGCAGTTTCTCTGGAGGAAATGACATGCATACAAATGGACTGACTCCCCATCAGAGCCAGGTTTGTTTACCTTATATTAACATTTTTAAACTTATTGTCTGCTGTTAAAAGTAAAATCTTGTGGGCAGCATTCTAGTGGCTACAGCATTGTTAAGAAAATCACTGATATTAGTCATTCTCTTTCTTTGTCAGATTTTGAATCTTATAAGAAGCTGTAAAGGAAATGAAGGAATGGGCTTTGATGAACTGAAGGCAAGACTTCATGGAATGAATGTGAATACTATCAAGTAAGTATGGGCAATTTCTTGCAAAACATTAGCGGCTCTTCAAGTTGATTGTAACATCTGGGCTATTGTACATGACTGAAAAATCGGAATCTGTTACTAGCATACACACAGTCTCTATTGGCCTCATCTGTTTGCTGGGATGTTATATGGATGGATCGATCTATCTAGCCTTTTAGGAGATTTTTGCTGCACTATTGCAAGGGAAGACCCTAGTATAGTTTTGTTGCAAACAAAAAAATAAAAGTGTAAAATTCCCTTAACATGCCACATTCCAACAGGCTTAACTTTGCTGTTTCTGCTAAGGGGAATTCTGGCTGATTGTCTTTTAGAATAATTCCTTACAAGGAAAGTATTGGCTATCTATCCTTAGGATACTATCCATTTTGGTTACATTTTGCCCACATTCACGTAAATAACAGTGAATGTAGGCGTGTAAATATAGTTTTACTTTAAATACCAAACAGAATCGGGCCATTAGACTTTCAGTTGCAGGTGGTAAATAGGGAACGTCTGTCAATCCATTCTTACAACTTCCTGTTGCAGCAGTTGTGTGGGGTGTCTAAATATGAC
>NW_027317727.1:0-4785 GCF_032062135.1 Pyxicephalus adspersus | reverse complement strand
TTGGCTGATTACATGAACAGACTCACATAGCTGGTTAATGTTGGCCCTTGGTTAGCTTATTACCAGCCATGCTAAATATAATATTGTCCACCACGTTTATTACAGAAATATACACATATAATTTGCATGGAACCCTGGAAAAGAATGTTGTAAAAATATGTATGCGAGCTGAGTTTGAGGTGTATTAAAATTTAAAAAAAATTAAAATTAGTATTTTTACCGAAACTGGCATTTGCAGCATCATAGAAGGATAATAGAAATTAGCTCCGCTGTATATTTAAAATGTCAGCTTTGAGCCTTGTTATTGCATTATTTCTGTTTCTCGCTGTACAAACAGCTTTTTACAAGACCCTTTTTGTGGTTATCAATTATGTTTTGTTGGTTATAGTGCACATCCAGTTAGTTTTCTTAATGTTCATCTGAGATCCATGTGTATGCAATCAGACTAATATTGGGAGGGCAATTAAACTCCTGCTATTCTATATTTCCATTTAGATAAGGAAAAGTCTTTCATGTATATTAGCTAAAGGACTGGTGTCTGCTTCTTCAGTGTTTTCTAAACTGTACAAAAGTTTTTGAAAAGATAGCACTTATAGTTGTATACTAGGACACAAGGAAGCTTTTTAACATTGTGTAGTTTAATTTGAACATTTTTGCCTTTAAAAAGGTATGTAAATAAAATGTGTAAAATGTATATGAGTGATAAAAATAAATAAGGTTTTTCTTGTTCAATCACACTTAACAATGATATGCTATTTTTGGTTTGTATGGATAGGCTAGGACTTTGGTAGACTCTACAGAATTTGCAGCAGGAGAGATGGCTATTCTATAAGGTTTCTTTTATAAGGACAATGTAGATTGACTGTCAGTGTGATGAGCATAATGTCATTGCAATTCAATCTTTTGGAGTTTCTTAGACTGCATTCTACTATGGTAGTGTACCTCAGTAGTTTTGTAGAAAAAAAAATAATTAGCCTCTTAAAAGTATTTTTAATTTAATATATGACCTCAAGGCACAAAAACAAAATCATTCAATCTGGAACTCTTCTGGCACAACTTTTTACTAGATAAGGTGCCAAAATGCTTTTTGCTCAAAACCATACACAATTCAAAGAATACAAATGGCTTGAAATGTAGGTTTTATTAACTCCTGAAATGTTAAAGAAAATCTGTACTATGAGAATAGGATGACAGACCATACATAAACTAAAGCCATACAAGTGGCTTAGTTTACCCGGACTAAACATCTTTTAGCCCAGAAAACAGCCTTACTTACAGCACTCTGCAAATATTTGTTGAACACCTTGGGAGCATTTAAAATGCATTTGCAGTGTGCTTGTATACAGGTCTAATTTAACAGGTAAGTAATTTCAACAGACTCAAAATCACTTTGTGTGGTAGAAAGCACCAGTATCTCTTTCACCACTACAATGGTGATATAAAATAATGTGGTGCACAACCCAAATTACACATACTCCCTTTATTTTCAGGTTTAGCAGAGGTACACGATCTGCTACAGATAACTTTCAAGCAAAATATGAGAGTACATCTGGGGGATGAAAGTGCTCCAATTTTCTCTAAAAAACAGCTTGAAATCAGAAAAGGTAGGTTACCAGTTTAGTCTTCTGGTAAAATAAAATTGCCATCCAATTTCCACACATCTGGTGTCGTTCATTGTAGAGCTAATAGATGCAGTCTATCCAGCAGTTTTACAAAACGATCACAACTTTAAGTGGTTGCGAGAGAGGGCCATTCTTGCTGCTAAAAATGAAGATGTCCATGAAATAAACAAATACTTGCCATGTTACGAAGCGTAGTGACAATACAAGTCTATCGATACCGTAGTAGATGCCGATGAGGTCATCAAATTCACAATAGAATTCCTAAACCCACTTGATCGGGCTGGAATACCACATCTCTTACTTAACATTGGCTCTCCAATTATTTTAGTACGCAACCTCGACCCACCAAAACCTTGCAACGGCACAAGGCTTTGTGTTAGGAAGCTGCTGGCCAATGTAATTGAAGCCACTATCTTAACAGGAAAGGGAGAGGGTGAAATGGTTTTTATCCCACGGATACCACTCATTCCCACGGATCTCCCTTTTCAATTTAGGAGATTACAAATTCCAGTGAGACTTGCGTTCCCTATCACAATCAAGTCACAAGTGCAGACTATTACGTACTGCGGAGTGGATTTTAGATCGCCCTGTTTCTCACATGGACAACTTTGTTGCTTGCTCAAGGGTGGCTTCGTCCAAGAATTTATTTATTTTTGCTCCTGGAGGTGAAACTAAAAATGTTGTTTATAATCAAGTTTTGTGTTAAAGTAATATAGTCAATTTGTCAGATTTTACATTACAATTTGTATATTGTATGTATACTTTTAAAACCTGTAAAAAAAAAATTCTTAGATTTAACACTTTACCTTTATTTGATTCCTTTTCCTGTATATAATACAGTATATAAGATTGCAATAAATAAATACCCTGGCAATGCCGAGTAATCAGTTAGTCTATTTCTATTGTCTCAGCCTTGTCTTTCTCATCCCAGGTTAGTTGTTGATGTGATTCCTGCAAAAGGCTAACAAGACATACAATTAGAAGGTCCCAAATATGGGAAGATAAGATATGCAGAAGATATGCTATTCTGTTTCCCTTTAGCTCCTTAGCACCACACCCTATATTAATAATACAATGAGGGTGTATTAGATAAAGATAGGGATAATCTATTATATCTGCAAGGAAAAACACAGTTGTACAAATATTACCTGAACTAACCCATCGAACACGGTTAACCCTAACCGAACTAAACCCATCTTTTCTTTACAATCATAGGGGCCGCTATTGTTATTGTAAGTGCTATGTTTATATTTTCATCTGCGGCTCATCTGCCCAACCTTCAGCCATCTGGAACTTCAGTTGACAACTATCATAAACTGCCCATCAACTGTGAACGTTATCACCAACAAAATGCCTGGTATAGAACTTTCTATTTAGTTTAACTTAAGTGAGATATTTATACAGCAGAGCGAACAAACTTTGAAAATGCACAGCGGATCGTTTTTTTTTTGTGTGACGCAGCACTATGGCTTTGGTGAGATCAAACCACTGTTTATAAAATGACCTTTAATTTGCTAAAATCACTCTGTATCAAACAGAGCTTTAAAAAAAAAGTGTGTGTGAAACAACAATGGACCAAGTTTGTATAATGCATAATAAAAATTCTGATGGAGCCAAATGTTATTACCCTTATAACAGAAGCATAACGCATGGAGCTTTATGGCAAGACCCCTGGAATTGTTTATATGAACAAAACATATTTAAAATATTACTATGTACTTCTGAATTACATTGAAAGAATAAAGCTTACATAAACTTTTAGTAATTGGATTTGCACATTCTTCTCTTTCCTAATTAATGTATTTAATAATGTTTACAAAAGGCTAGCACAGTAAATCAGTAAAGTAGATACCTAAAAGGGAAATATGTGTGGGAATGTAGGGCAGAGAGTCAAAGTCCCCAATGTACCACTAAAGACCTACATACTCCATGTCTACACCCTCCTATAGGCCCTGAGCTAATGTTGCCTCTACTTACCACAGCTGCTGAAAAGCTTCACTGATCTGATATGAATCCCCTCAATCACTTCCACCTCCTTGTGTAACTCTTCTTCAACGTGGTCTTTCACCAGGTCAATGTTTCTTCGGCTTTCACGGAGGGTCAGGCATTCTATGGCTGTATCTAAAGGGACATTCTTGGCTTGCAATGCTTGTTCTGCTTCATCTTTCATCTAGAGCCCCATGGAAAAGGAGGAAAAGGTACAGTGTGGTTATTAGCAATATTCAGAAAGATTAGAGGGATTATAGATGTTCATTACAAGGGAATTAATGTTTCATTTTAATGTTCAATGAGGAAGGAGGAGGAAGGATCTTGTCAGTTTGTAGCTTGTAAAAACTGATGTCATTGTGGACTTTTTCCTCATTTAATGCATTTATAAGTTTTTAGGTCACTTGGGATGCTATTAGGTTCACAACTTACTGCAGTCAGAGCATCTATTTCTGCATCTACGTCAGTCAGACACTTATGTAGTGTTTGTTTCCACTTCTCCACTTCATCAGTACGATCAGAAAGGCGGGTACTATTATCATGTTCATTCCATTTAGTCTAATAAGAAAGACACTTTGATTATGAAATATCATGTCATGAACTGACAATAATATGTAAACAAAGCATCATATAAACATTACTGTGATCTGCTCTAATACAAAGTTACATCAATTAATACATTCAAAATAAAAAATTTATATGTTAAATACATAACAAAGTGTTCTCAGAGCACTACGGTGCAACAAAAATTAAAGTACAACAGCTTGCTTTGCAGCTTCTATTGTCAGATTGCATTGTACAATCTAATAAAAGATCCATCACTGCTCTGATGACAATTGGCTCTCAGCGTGGATGAATAGAAAATTAAGACTGCAGCTTAACCTACCAACACAAACATGATTTCAGATTATTATGCAATATTTCATTTCATGAACCCTAAAAAAGTGTATTTTATTTAGTCCTGATGTAAGTAAACTAAATGTGTACATATTACAGTGTAAATGCTACAACAATCCATGTGATGATGGATACCTGGTTGTTGGTCTCATTACGCAGACTCTTGGCTTCATGACCAATCTGATGAGAAGCTGAACGCTGTTTTTCAGGCTTTTGTGGAAATGAGAGCATTGTTGGTATGCCAGTCGGGTACAGAAAAGCGGCTCCCTGGTTTTAGGCT
>NW_027317726.1:9138-9797 GCF_032062135.1 Pyxicephalus adspersus | reverse complement strand
GCCAGGGAGTTTTAAAAAGCTTACCTGGTAAGCAGTGTCCGTGGCGTCTTCCCCTGACGATGCCCGCTGGGCATCTGTGTAACCTAGCAATGCCCAGCTGGCATTAGCGTTCCCGGCATGTAAACATTGGTGACACGAGGCCAGGGCAAGCAAGTGCCGGCCGGGCATCAGCTTGCAAGCATGCGGCTAGGAGGCGGGTCCAAGTGGAAAATGTACTGCTTTAACATTTAAAAATACTTAATATTCATACCGCCAGGGAGGTTAATGCATGATGTGTCATATGTGATAAACCGATAAACACAACGTGCCTTAAAATTGTGTTTTTCTATTTAGTCAGTTTTTCGGTTTAAGAGACCCTGTCATCACCTGAGTATGTTCAAGCATCCCGGAAAAGCTTTAGACTGATGTCACATGGGCAGTTTTGCATAATCACTGCTGTGAATCTGTAAAGTTAGCGATTTATTTATCTTCCCATCAGCGATTTGTAGCTAAGCCTAAAGAGATGAATAAAAGGCGATTGTCACTGGTGATCTTGTTGCTGCTTAAAGGTAATTGGTGAATGGATGAAGTGCAAAAGAAATCAGCAACTATACAGGGAATATAGGATTTTCTTGGTAATAAGTGGGTGGTATTATTGCAAATTGGTTCCCCATGTGACA
>NW_027317726.1:0-8844 GCF_032062135.1 Pyxicephalus adspersus | reverse complement strand
GACCACCACACTAATGTACCATGAGTTGTGGGTATAGTAATTATAGAAGGGGTTCCCTGAAGACCTGAAAGTTATTTCAAGGGGGTCCCCTATGTTAAAAGGTCAACATACCCTGCCTCGTACAAATGTCCGATGGACGTCAGACGATTGTAGCTGGAAATGATCATTTTCAATTACATGAATGAGCGCTTTAAACACTTTGCCATTTTGTTCTATGAGTGGAGGAGGGAGGATGTGGAAGTGGAGCCATGCTGTGTTTTTCCTTATCGGAGTGCACATCGGTCGTCCCCACTGTAGTGGATTGATGAGGGACCTCAAGGTCTGCCGTACACATCTCAGATTTTTACCGGAGATGAGCCCAACCATTTGCATTGCGTGACTATTATCTCAGGTGTGTCTGTAGCTTAAGTCAGTGCCATGTTTAAAAGCACAATCACTGTGTGCTAGAACTGAGATCAGCATCCACATTGTGAGGGCCAATATCAACAGAAGGTACACTAAATGTCAAAAGATGAGATGTTAACACAGGACAACAAGGTCTACATGTATGTGCATTCAGCTATGAATAGGATTCCGCCACAGCTTCTTTTATCCTCCCTGGTGGTATTCCCGAGTGTGGCTCGGGGTTAATTTTCAGAACCAAAAGCGGTAACCCCGAGCCACATTGGGGGGGACATTGTAAAGGGCTTACCTGGTCCCCACAAGCCCACGGCGTCCTCAGACGATGCCCGCCCGGCATCTGTGTCCCCTGGCCTTGCATCCCCAGCGGGATCAATGGGACGTGTGAGCGTGCGGGGGCGGTGCGCTGGGGGGCATAAACTAATGGGAAATTTAAATCAACAAAATTACTGACCTATTTAGACTGCCAGGGAGGTAAAGCAGAATTAAACATTGGGGATACTCACCTGTTCCAACATGGGTACCACCATCTTCCTCCTTCTTTTCTTCCACATCCCAATCTTGTCCATTCTGATTGGCTTGGCTGGTATGATGTAACCCCTGCACTTGTACACAGGAATTTGTTAAGTCCTCACACATGTAAGGTAAGTCGGGATTGACGGGTATTTCCCAGCAACAAATGCTGAGCTGCACATGCGTATCTTAGCAAATCTGACAGATGGACGTCAGTCAGGCAGGTAAGAATACTTATTGCAGAAGGAACATCCCCTGCCCCTTTCTGCAATAAGGACCTGCCTGATGTAAACTTTATAAAATGGAGCTTTAGTCCTACTTTTACAGTAAAAGTGGCAGCTGATGTCGGCTACACAATAGTGCCTAACAGCACCATCCAGGTCAAATACTTGCAGAGGGTGTTCGCACTGCCATACCTTTAATTACCTTAAATTTTTGTTGAGGTAAATCACAGGGGCAAAGTCTCTAAAAGCCTTAAAAATAAAATCTTTGCAAAAATATCTTTTAAGTACAAGAATGGTGTGAATTCTTACTTGAATCTTGGTGTCCTTTTGTGCATTGTTCCTAACACCTATGATGTAATCTAACATAAAGCAAAGCCTGCACTTTGCCTTTGTGCAGAAGCTTGATGTGTCTTTGTAGGGATGTAGCATTCATCCCTACAAAGCACTATCTTCCTGCCAGAAAGGTTAGCATTAAATATCTAACAGGTAGCTTAAAATTAGTTTAGTACTATAGTGACCCCTGATTAAAACGTGCTAACACAAGCACTGATTCATCCATTTTCATCCCATCGGACCCTGGAAAATAAAGTATTATAGAACATAACGCAACAACAGTACGTAAGTACATCTGCTGTTTACAAAAAGCTGACTTCTGAAAGCATACCTTTATGTGTGAGCTCATTTTACACATCGATTATTTAAAAAATGTATTTATATAGCGCCAACAAATTATGCAGCGCTGTACATTAAAAAATGGTTGTAAATGACAGACAGATGCAGACAGTGACACAGGAGGAGTCCCGAACAGCTTACAATCCAAGATGTGGGGGAAGCAGCACACAATAGAAGGGGGATGTCTACTGGTGTTTTTGTTTTTTACATTTTTTAACTTATTACACCAAGTCTCACAACCCTCCCCCAATGTATGATAGGGATAATACTAGTGTAAAAATAGACTAATGGCTAAGGGCTCCTTCACACTCACATTCATTGAATGCTGTACTACACAATGGCATTGATTGTGATGTGTTGAGGAATCCAATTGAATATGCCCGTGGACTTGTTCTAAATATCTATGTTTTACCACATTCTGTAAAACAGACACAATGTATGAGCTAGGAAGAATCCATTCATGTCAATTGTCCCAGTCATGTCTATTTAAATAAAATTTACAACATACACTAATCCATAGAAATGTGCAGTTCACTATAAATGAGCCCTTGCAAGGCAAAGCATCAGAATTCTGCATTTAGGCTCTGATCCTTTGTCTTGCAGTAAGAATGAAGCTTTAGGCTGGATTTGCACTGTTACTGTAATGCAGGTCCAGTATTATTATTATAAATAGAATTTATATAGCGCCTACATATTAGACAGCGCTGTACACTAAATAAAGGTTGCAAATGACAGCAGATACAGACAGTGATACAGGAAGAGGAGAGGTCCCTGCACAGAAAAGCTAAATTCTTTGAAGTGGATGAATGTTGGTGCATTACAGTGGTATAGTTGACTAATGGTATCCCAATACACCTCTTGCACTAAAAACAGATGCAGGTAAATCTTTTTCTGTCCACTTTATGCAGTGCACAAGAGAGAACAGGTGAATACCTGAAAATGTGCAGTGTGAATGTGTTGTAAAGTAGATGTAATATTTAAACATTTTTTCAGTAAATGCATCTTCCATAAAAATAACTATACACGCATTGTAATACAAATCACCACAAAAGGAATTGTACACCAGCTTGAGATTATATGGTAAAAACCTCAAACCTGCAAGCTTTAAATTGTTCTCTTTCAAGTGTTTTAATGTGATGCATTTTTAACATGATTTTTTGCTCAACAAGCACATCTTTCATATTACTGCATGTACAAAACACTATATAAGTTTTTTAGTACATGAAGCTGCAGAAAAAGTATTCATCTCCCATGACAAACAAAGCGATAGCATCTGGGATATCCATTATACATAAACACTAAGAGCATACCTATGAATGCTCCCCCACCCTCAGTACATAACACATTTTAAGCTGCCATTCTGAATTTGCATTATTGTCTCCTGATGTGCCCTTTCTGTTTCATTTTAGAAGCTGATTCAGCTGACACCTAACCTGTACTAAGAGAAATATAGGGGCTGCTTAGTCCTTCTGATAAATACCAGTCTGTAATACTGATACAGTGGATCTAAAGCAGACTGAAACCATTGAGTCTAAAGAAACAAAACTCTAAACCCCATTCACAAGGTTCAGCATGCGTTTACTAAACATACTAGAACAGCCTTTTTTGACATGGAGTAACCCTTGAAATAATTTTCAGGTCCTCAGGGAACCCCTTCTATAATTATTATATCCGCAGATCACAGTACATTAGTATGATGGTCAGCAGGAAGAATGCCTTCTACATTGCTGGCCAATGGGAAAAATGTCACCCCTGCAGCCAAAAAGATCATTGGGGTCAGTTAAAGTGACCTTAGAGGTACAAATTGGCCATTGCTTAAGGAACCCCTAGCAACTTCTTGAGAAACCCTGGTTGGGAAACGCTGATCTGTATACTAATTCTTACAAATACTGTGTTTCCTTATGTAGGCTTTTTCTTTACCACTACGTACACATCCTAGATGATTGTTGCATGAAAAGAACGATCAGGGTCATCTTGGGCAAAGATCTACTGTGCCTACTGTGGTCTCCCGCCACTATTCATTGATCCGCCCTGTGCTTGAAGAATATCGGTTCACCACATTCATCAAGTAAGTTTACTAAATTAATACATTTGTAACTCTCCCATGCGAATGTTCAAGAATGACCATTGTCTGGATACCTAGAACTTCCCTGGCTAATGTCATGTAGTTTGATTTCTTTTGTATGTGAGCGTTCACATTATTCTGGGTCATGATATAGCTAGTAGTAGTTGGAAACCTTAACCTGGATTTATGGTGTAATGTTGACCATACAAGCAGCTTCTTAAGTTCTGAGTAATAGAAAACTGTACCCTACTGTCCACAAAAGGGATATTGGTCACTTATCAGTCACCAAGGAATGTGGCAAGACATGGATTCTTTTTTTGGTCTGTGGATTCTTTAGATTCTGCTTCCCAACTTGGGAATTCAGTTTCATTCACTCATTCTAGAAAATGTAAATATTTGGGCTGCTTTACTCCATTGTGTATTCTTCTCAACAAATGTGAGAACCATCCAAACATGGTGCTGGATTACAGGTTCGGACAATTATGTTTTGAGAATGAGTGGTGTTTATCAGTGAAGGTAAACTCTTCTCTGACCTGTAGGTGTCACTCTTGTAGTTCAGCGAGTGAACTTCTAGCTGCAGAAACCATTGTAGGACTCCCAGGATTCCTTGGCCTTCAATGCATTGCTTTAACACCTTCACATGAAAAAATACTATATTATATATGTAAAGTATTTTTATTATACAACATTAGTAGATATTGGTAATATCTGAAAAATAGACATAATAGTCATTGCAAACCTTTAAAGTTGTTTGCAGAATTTTTAGCTTTACTGTTTTTTTTTGTTTTTTGTTTTGTTTTCCTGTTCTTGTACCTAGTTAATAAAATGTGCAGAATAACAAGCAGCCTGTTTGTTTTGGGTGGTTTTTCCCCAATGTGCTTTACCTGCAGACGACAGTGCATGCTGGGAATTTTAGAATCAAAGCACCTTGGAGATACCTGATGGCCTCAGGCAGGTGCTTAAACTATTAATTTTCTGTTGTGAAATACAGGTGTTTGTGTTGCATACTAAAGAACAAATGGGGAATTACCAGGAATATTTAAGGAACATCCCTTCACCCTTGAGAGAACTGGATGCTGACCAACCAAGGAGACTACACACATTTGGAAATCCATTTAAATTGGACAAAAAGGTAATTATCAAGTGGTACTTTAATTGCATCACAAGATACCTCTTATTTCATCCTTCTGTACCATCCTCATCTGGTCACATTGGCAACGCAACTGTAGGTTTTGCATTACAATTCTTTTTTTTTTTTTATTTTTTTTTTTCCAGGGCATGATGATTGATGAAGCAGATGAATTTGTGTCTGGTCATCAAAAGCACAAGCGCCCAGGAGAGCCCAGCATGATGGGCATCCCAAAGAGGCGGCGATGTATGTCGCCGTTACTACGAGGCCGGCCAGCGTCTCCTGTTGCAAACAATCACATAGGAGGAAAAGGTCCCCCATCTTTAACCCAAGGTTCGACAGATTCCCCAAAAACAGAGGATGGACATAAACGTATGTATCTGTACTTTGCTTACAGTTTAAAACAGAATTAATATTGTTCAGCCATATAACCAGAGCAGATGAAGTGAGGTCAAGTGATGCTATACAGTGTTAAACCCACAAAGGCGGGGGGTAAGAAACTGTAGATAGGTGGCAGCCCCTGTATTGTGGAACCAACTCTTCAGTAACCAAAAACAGCCGGGTGGGTTCTGAAAAGTGCCGGGAGGTGCGTCCAGCTAAAAAGGGGCTGGGAAGAACTGCTTTACATGAAGGTCATGCAAACTTTTATTCAAATAAATGTTGCAACACAAATGTATGCTCCCTACTACAGAATCTGTATAAAACACATTTTTTTTTATCAATTTGGAAAGCAGACCATAGCAAATTATAGCATTTCTTGGATGAAGTTATCTCCTTTTAAGAAAATGCAGTTAACCATCAAAGGAAGCATGTGCTGAAAGCATGGAGCATGTTTTCCTGCTGGTCCTGTGGTTTCAGATCTTTGCCACTGAAATTCTTTCCAACTTTGCTTCCTGCATTCCTGTTGGCCAGTGGTTCAGAAAGCACTGTAGCAGGACAAGCCTGTAACTTGTAGGATTTCCAGAATGTAAACAATGGTGGCCTACATGTTTTTGCAATATAGCTTTTCCTTTTAATTAGGTGGTAGTAGTAAATAAAATACCCCAATCTTACATCTTTTGTATTGCTAAATTATTTAGTTGCATCGCCATAAACCATGCAACCCTAGGGCTTGTGCAGTCATGATTACTTTTTTCATCACGCACTCCTGCTGTAATCCTATTCATTTCTAGGGGCAGCCATATATCTCTTGCACATTGCACTTCTCCACAAGGGTGTTTATACAACATTGAGGGCATGCGGTCAAGTATAGCTATATCTTATTCTTTGAGACTCTGGATAAGTAAAATTCTCATACACAGTCAGACAATATAAATGTTTTTAACCCTTGCCACTACTGAAATCATAAAAGAATACAACACATAAAAGAATTTTTATAATTTTGAAGGTCAGATTTTGCTTTTTATCTCTATAGTCTATATCTATAGTCTAAAAAGATACAAACTGCTTCAGGCCTCACTTTGCATTGTAGTGATTTAGCAAATGCTTTGTATAGGTTTTAATACATATGTTTTACAACCGTAAAAAAAAGCACACCAAAATGCTACTTGTAATGGGAATGCTTTGATTGCTTTTTCAGTTGTTTACATCAAATCCTCCTTATACTCTCCTTCAGACAGAAAATTTTAATTGCTTAAAATCTTTTTAGCAGTTAAACATCATGTAACAAATGATCTGTGCGATGCAATCCATAAAACAATAGCCTGTCCCATTTCCTAAAACTGCCTACTTGTTTCTGTATTACTTATACTGTGTTCTGTTCCAGATGCTGTTGTGAATAACAGTGATGGGAAGAAGAAATCCTTTAATTTGTTTTTGTTTTTCTTATAGATTTAAAAAGCGGATGTTGATAGAACAGTTGGAGAATTTCCTCGAAGAGGTTCACAGAAGATCAAACCAGATGAACCACTTAAGCAGCACTTAAATGGTCTCAAGGAAAGCTCTTTTATGCTGGTGGGCACAAGGCATGCCAAGGAACGGTGGTGGTTGCCACAGTTGTCTATCATCTTTACAATGACTGATTATATATACCCCCTTAATATGCTTCCATTTTTTTCTTATTTGGAAAATATGATGCCTTTATACGGAGTAATGGAAAGTTTTTAGAAGTTCCCAGCGGTCACAGACCAGCGATGCTGATCTTTCTCAGGTTCCACAGCCGAATTTTAGCCTCACACTGAAGTTCACTCTCTGGCTGAGGTTAATGTCTTTGCCAAAATCTTACTGGGCTCCTCTCAAGATTGCTCCACAACTGGTTTTGGCATTGAAGTGTGAAATTTCTTCATTCATACGCTGGACAAGAGACCTTTTAAATGCAGTCCCAGGTTTGTAATTAAAACATAGCTAGGCAGAAGCACATACGTTGAAACATGGTAATATTTTGTACATAATTATTTTGAATATATTGTAAGTTGTACAGTTGTATTTTGAAAACTATTTAAACAGAGGCACTTTTGTTATTCCATCAATAAAAAAAGCTCTATTTTAATATTTTTGCAAAACATATATAATGAATATTTTTGTATTTCTTGGATGTGAACTTATTGAGTAGTGTTTTTGTTACTTTGTACATGCAATTGAAATCTAATTATCTGTTCCCTGGTGAGTTGCCCTGCATTAGATTTCCAACAGGTTGGATTTTCAATCACTCCTGTCTTGTATACATTTCCTGATGTGCATCAGTACTGTTCAACCTCAGGAGTGTCATAGTGTTCATAATCACTATAGAATCCTTGCTATCTCTGAATGGCTGTATTTGGACTGTATGTATTGCATGTAATGTTGACCAGATTAGACAGCTTTGTCTAGATGAAAAGTGTATTGGTTACACTAGTTGTCTGAACTGTGTGCATAAATCCTTCATGGAATGGGCTAGACCGCAATTAATCATGGCTTAAAAACACATTTTTTTTTTTCAGAGAAATGAACCAAAATTGTAATGGACTTACTGCAGATAGCACTGAAATTACTTGAGGTTCTGGGATGTTCTTTGAACAGATAAAGGACAGCAATGAGGCCAAATGTAGCATAGTTGGCAGCCAATCGTGTTTAAAGATTTTTTTTTTTACATTTGAATATATTAATATATTTACAGTATATTCCCAATTATGTACACTTCCACTAATTTCATATAAAAGTGCCTCTGCTGAAACATTGGTAAAAGTAGATAAAGATTGAATTAAAATTAATAATTTGGTATATTCCCTTGGAAGTATTTTGAAGAGGGATAATGTATACCATTTCTGTAAAGCACTTTTGTTTAACAGTATTTAACAGTAGAGTATTATACATGCGATTTAGAATACATTTTAGGCTGCGTATACACGTTCAATTTTCATCACTCAAACTCTTCTGTGATTGTGTCCAGTGACAGATGAACGAGAGCTGCATTATTCTGCTTTATGGAGAGAGGAGGTGGGAAGAACAAGTGAGTGGCACCCCGCAGTGATCTTCCCCATTAACACGTATAGTGGTTATCCCTTGGTCGTTCATACATATGTCAGGATCTGTAAATGACATCAGGTGACCGCTGTACACATGTCGGTTTCTCACATGAGACGCTTGATCATTCGTATTGAGTGAGAATCGTCTCACTGTGTACATTGCCTTATACTAAAACAAGCGCCCATATAGCTCTGTGATAAGGAATAGAATGACCAACTTGTGGCCAATCATTTTGTGACATAAGGTATGTCACAATTGAGATTTCAGGTTTTGAATGAAATAGTGATGCTAGAAAAGCTCAGGGAGAAGTGTGTGCTTTAAAGACTAGAAATGTTTTCCCACTTCCGCCTCAGGTGAATGGGAGTTCATCTAATCCTGGAACATGCAGGGGAAGCCCG
>NW_027317725.1:8041-9803 GCF_032062135.1 Pyxicephalus adspersus | reverse complement strand
TATTTGTCCATGGGTGCTGTTATATTGCTGATATTGGTTAGGCTGTTAACATGTACTTAATTATGTAATGGAATTTAGTCCATACAGGATGTCTATAATCTACAAGCAGACCTGGATGTACTGTTTGATTGGGCAGCCATACATTCAGGAAGTGATTTATAAGTCATCAAAAGGTCAGATCAAGGTCAAGGCTAATAGTGGGCAAAAGTTAATTTAGGGCACTGGGCAATGATGTGTGGCGCACTAAAATGTATTTTTATACTTTTATTTTTTTGTTTTGTGGTGTATTTTACTGTAAAAATAATTTTAAAGCAGATTATTTAGTAATCTGCTTTTAAATTTCCCACCCCCAGAATCCATCGCATCACCCGAAAGATGTCACACATCCCCGCCCTGCTCGCATCACCCAGAGGCTCATCTCCAGGTGATGCGAGCAGCTGCAGTAGATTCTGGGGGTGATGCCAGCGGGAAATCGCCGCTGGCATCACTCCTGGAATTTACTATTGGTGATCACATCTGCAGTTAGATGCGATGCACCATGCAGAAATCCTGCATGGTGCATCGCATCTAACTGCAGATGCGCGCAGCAGGGTGGCGGGGACCCGGGCGGTGTTTAAAAGCAGATTACTCGGTAATCTGCTTTTAAATTTCCCGCCTGGCCACGCCCCCTGATGGAAAAGCGCCCAGGCATCACAGTGCCCCCGAGTGTGACTCTAGGTTACCGCTTTTTGCATATTTTTCCCACCCCGAGTCACACTCGGGATTACCGCTAGGGGGGTTAATAAAATGGTTTCATCAGTCCAAAGAATGTTTTTCCAGAACTGTGCTGGCTTTTTTAGATGGATTTTTAGTCCAATCTAGCCTTTCTATTCTTGAGGCTTATGAGTGGCTTGTACCTTGCAGTGCACCCTCTGCATTTATTTTCATGCAGTCTTCTCTTTATGGTAGACTTGGATATCGATACTCCTACTTCCTGCAGAGTGTTGTTCACTTGGTTGGCTGTTGTGAAGTGGTTTCTCTTCACCATGGAAATGATTCTGCGATCATCCACCACTGTTTTCTTCCATGGACGTCCAGGTCTTTTGGCGTTGCTGAGTTCACCAGTGCTTTGTTTCTTTCTCATGATGTACCAAACTGTAGATTTTGCCACTCCTAATATTGTAGCAATTTCTTGGTTGGGTTTTTGCAGCTTAAGGATGGCTTGTTTCACCTGCATGGAGAGCTCCATTGACCGCATGTTGTCTGTTCACAGCGAAATCTTCCACATACAAGCACTATAATAATTACATAACGAAGGAATTGCCCACACCAGCCCATGAAATAGCCTTTGAGTCAATTGTCTACTACTTTTAAGCCCCTGAAATGAAGTGATTGTTTTAAAAAAGGCTTTAGTTACTTCTATTTTCATGCAATCTTTTGTTCACCTGTTCAACCCACTGAATTAAAGCCAATATATATATATATATATATATATATATATATATATATATATATATATATATATATATAATTATATATGCCAGTGCGGGAGCACCAGGGGGTCGGATCCCTGCAACCCCAGGTCCAGCTGTCACAGTAGTGACATTGTCAAATCTCACTCCACATCTAGTGAGGCTAGCAGTCACAGCCAGCAATGCATTAGATAATCACATACTGCATTTACACATCTATGGGGTTCAGGATTGCCTATAAACAGAGTATACTGCTGTTGTGTAAGAGAATATCAATGCAAAAATTTCTTTTTTTTTTTTTTTTTTTTTTT
>NW_027317725.1:5252-6646 GCF_032062135.1 Pyxicephalus adspersus | reverse complement strand
TATGCTACTAAACAACCATTTTCATACAGCAAAATACAATAAGCACTATACCCACAGCACAGTAAAAAAATGTCCTAATGGAGACATGAATCCACTGTCTGCTGCCTAATTATGACATCATAATAAAAAGGGCCCCGCGCGTCTACATGGGTGTATTGTGCTTAGCTTTTACTGCCATATGCCATTTTTTAGATGATTAAGGTGTACAATGAACACATTCAATCAGGTAACCTGAATGGATGCCTATATAAATAAATATATATATATAAAAAATATATATATATATCTATATATATATATATATATATATATACAATGGGGGATAGCTCAGATTGTAACTTTAGAGCAGAGAGTGGATAACATAGTCTCCTTAAGTATTTTGTGACTCCATTTTTTTTTCAGCCTAACATTGAACAGAAAGGTCTATTCAAATCAGCTTACTTCAGTAATAGATTTTGGCTCGGCCTAATAACTCACAGGTTTGCAACTATCATCATAGCACTCTTTGCAGAGAACCTCGGTAGTCTGTTATTACAACACACCATGCAGGATGTGCCAACTATCAGCACAACCACCCCTGTGAGTCTTCTCCCAGATATTTATAATGAGCCAGGTATTTTGACGGGGAGTAGCAGACTGGGTGGCCAGGCTTCAGACCCAGCCAAACTCTTCCAAAGCCCAAACTTCAGGCCTTACAGAGGAATCTTCTTATCAGCTACTTAAAGAAGGACTGACCTCCATTCCTCACCAGTCTTCCCTGGATCCCGCAACCACCATCCACATTCTAGATATGTATTGCCCTTCCACCACTTTTCTAGACATTTTTTACCATACTTGGTCACAATATATATATCAAACTCAATTGGAATTGGAAGTCAAACTTCATGGAATAAATGCAAGGGCTGCATAACTTTTAATAAGGGTCAAATATAGGTAATCCTCAGAAGAGATGAAATTATTTGGGTAATTAACATTAACTCTGAAGTGTGGCATGACATAGATATACATTTGTTATTTCCTAATTTATTCAGTGCTCATATTTGAAGGAGATGCAGAAAAGTCATAACCTCTACAACACTTTTGCTGATTTGAATATATTAATTAACCTAAGATTCACATTATAATTTAAAACTAATTACAAGTTAATTTAGCCTACAGCTGACTTTGATCATTTAGCAAATGACTTAATTTGTCAGAAATGCAGAGTGGTACTAGGAGCTATAACAATCTGTAAGCCCGGAAAAAGGGACATGTATGCCTTGTTACAGCTATTACAGTCAAAGTCCAACCTAATTGTGTTTTTTATTTTTTGTTGAATAGAGTAAGGAAGGTTTGGAACATGGAAATAAGTTTGTATTGGTGTTTTGTCCTCATTAATGATATTTTTTTTATTT
>NW_027317725.1:2261-4084 GCF_032062135.1 Pyxicephalus adspersus | reverse complement strand
GGGAGGAAGAGAAGAGGAGGAGGGAGGGAAGGGTAACCAGAGTTAAATTTTTTAAAACACAAAATGTTATTGTTCCAACAACATAATTTAAAAGATTAAAAGCTATGTCTCTATAAATGAATCCTAGGCTAACATTTAACCACTAGTTTAGCAATATGGTTTAGTATCATACTGGGTTAGCGATGGAGGCAAGGTGTCCCACCCGACGCGTTTCATTTCCTCAGGGTTAAGGGAAGACTTTGTATTATTGGGGTAGATTTTGTATTACTGGGGCTTTTTACTGCATTAAGAGCCTTGTGGTACCGAATTTCTACTTGTAAGTGATTTAATAGTCAGATTGATATCAATTTGGACGTACTGCTGGTGTTTCCAGATGTCCGAGTGGTGGGAACGGTGAGAAGCTTGAAATGTTTATTACAGGACTTTCATATGCACAATGGTTATGACATCTCTGTCTGTCTTACTAGAAGTAAATGAACAGTAATCCAGCAGGGGAAGATAAAGTGTTGTCTTCTCGTGTGGAGTATTTTCAATGTGGTATGTGGGTGAGCTGTGGGCAGCCTGGCTTTCCCTCTTCTTCTCTTCCTCCCACTGATACACAATAAATATTTTGAATATTTGGATCTTTCCCAAGTTTACCTTTTTAGCGTTTATTAGTGTTTTAGCCGACTAGTAGATATTGTTTTGTTTTTTGTTCTTAAGAAATGTAATAAAACAGCAATAGTTTGTTCCCATTTTTTTGTAATCTGTAGCAATGATCTCTTTTCATTCTCACAAGCTCTGGACCCATGCTCTGCTTATATAAGTCTGAATGAGCCTTGGAGAAACACAGATCATGTATTCAATGAGTCCCAAGACAAACCAATGTGCGACAACCATCTGGATGGAGAGTGGTATCGGTTCACTGGAATGGCTGGAGATGCTATGCCTACGTTTTGTATTCCGGAAAACCATTGTGGCACTCATGCACCAATCTGGCTCAATGGAAGTCATCCAAGTGAATCGGAGGGCATTGTACAAAGACAAGCCTGTGCCAGCTTTGGCAATGATTGTTGTCAGTGGAATACCACCGTGGACATCAAAGCCTGTCCAGGAGGATATTATGTGTATCGGCTCACTAAACCAAGCGTCTGCTTCCATGTGTACTGTGGCCGTGAGTATTTCTCACTCTCTTTTTACAATTCTGCTAGTTGTTGATAGGAGGCAGCAATATTACCATGTGTTTGTTTCCAACTCTGCACACAACATCCAGGTGTGGCTTGCTGCCTCCTTGGACTTGAAATGAAACCACTTGTCAAGTGTTTTTTTTTTTTTTTTTTTTTTTTTTTTTTAAAGCAATTGCATTTTTTTTTTAAATCCAGTGCCCACTTAGTCTTTTGCAGTTGCTTGCAAACTTTTGCACAGGAGTTTGCAAATTCCTGAAAATGCATTGGGACTGCAGCCTGTGGGCATCTGGGAGCAGTAAATGCTGCAATAGTCTGAGGCATGTCTGGGCATCGGGCAACCCCTTTGCACTTTTTAGATTTTCCCCTGAAACAAGCCTGACATTTATGCATAGCCTTATATATACATCTGTCTATGTTGTTACAACAAACTCAATCCTACACAACCATTGGCAAGAAAAATAATAAAAAAAAAAAATATAAAAACATATATTCACATTATTTCTCACAAGAAAAAAAATGTGAAACATGACATTGGATGGAATTTAAAGGTATTTTACTTTACCCTGATAAATATTTTCTTTTTGGCTTAATTCACAAAGCTGATTTTCTTCTTCTTGTTTTCAGTTTGTCTTTGTGACCTGTTCTCATTAATATGAG
>NW_027317725.1:0-1972 GCF_032062135.1 Pyxicephalus adspersus | reverse complement strand
CCATGTGCCACCTCTGGTACTGAGAATCACACACCCAAATAATGGCCCAGGTCTATATATAATATAAAGTGCCATATTTGTTTGCATTGCAATAATTTAAAGAAAATCAGTCATCAATGGGAACCCTTCTGAATCTTCACTTTAGCATTAACTTTTTATCTCCCTGTCAGAACATAAGTGTCAGATTAAATTCAGTGAGCTCAGTGCTGATAAAAGATTCTCAACCTCATATGATAAAGTGCTGTAAGAAACACATGGAGAAAACCAAAAAGCTTTATTATTTGTCAGGTCTAACTTCTTCCAATAGCCCAGGCGGAGTGTTATTTATCATCCGTGAGCACAACATTATGGCTTTTCCCCTGATGTCTTTTCTTTGGCCATGAGATGTACAGGGTTATCTTCCTACTCTTCTGTTCTCCAGTGGTAGACAGAGCATAGATGTTTCAAAAGAAGGTAGCACATAATGTTGTAGTATTGTTTTCTTGCCAGTGGGCATATTCTTGGCTCCTGCACTTCCAAATAGCCCTTTGTCATAAAGTTTGGTACATGACAATGACTCAGAGTGCATTGCTAAACCATGGATAGAGCTGGAAGTAGTGTAGCTGTTAAAAAGTAAAAAAAAAAGGCACAATATCACATTCTATTGTATGAATTGATTGTAAAATCTTGTGAATTTATAACACAATATCACCCACTTAGGAAATAAAGTTTAAGGCTAGGGCAGCCACTATTTGGGCGGAGAACCTTATATTCTATTTCTTTATGGCTCTGGCTGTACAGTTTGATTTGGAGCATTAGTCTCTATAACAGGCGTCATTAGGCTCCCATCTCATGCAGAGGTGATGTATGGGGGGAGGCAGTTTAAAGCTAAGTGGATAATCGGCAATGCCATTCTGCAGATAAGGAATGAGTAGACTATAGCGGTGTTCATGCAGGGCCAAGAATATTTTTAGCTTCCATCAGACAGGGAAGCTGAAAACTTGCTGATTGATGGCTCCTCTGAATTGATACACCATGGAAAAATCTTACGTCAGTTGCCATTACAGATCCATTCATTAATTCAGTATGAATCCTGATAGAAATATGGCAAGTCCAGAGGAAATAGGACAGCAGAGGGCTGTTAATGCAGCTTGAAGAGAATGCAGTTGAGTAAGAGAAATGATAGAAGGGACAGATACTAAACTGTGAGCAGCATCAGAAGCCACATCGATAAAATTAGCACTAATTTAAAGTCTTCTCTGAAAGAATGCCTGCAGACACATACACACGCTGCTAAAACTGACTGATTAGGCAAATCAGAAATGGCGTGCAAAGCAGAACTTCCAGTCTAATAAAGTCAAACTACAATGTACAGGGCCCTTTTTTAATTACTGATATGAAATGTTATTTTATGTTTCATTCACCTGCTTCATGTTCATATATTATTAATGTTTCACAAATTACCCCAGTTTATTCCTCACTAATAAGATGTGTTACCACACTTTTACCAAGTGCTGTGATTTAATTAATTCCAAATGGCACCCCAACACCCCTTGCCGGCTGTCCTGTGGTGCATTGAAGGGCTTGCACTTCTTTTTTGTGTTGCTGTACTGTATTTCAATAAAAGTGCTGCCTGACTTTCCTGACATCAACCCAGCCTAAAGGTAAATTCAACCAAAAACTGATACTACTATTTTTTATAGGGTTTTTACAACTCACATTGCACACTGGCTTCCTTTATCTTTTGGAGACTCTAATGGATTTTCTACTAATAGTTCTAATTCCATCACTAACAGATTACCTATAATGCCGTTTAAATCAGGAAGCCTGGCTTACATATAGCCTCATGGTATGGGACAGATACATTATTGATGGGTTGTTGGGTTATTCTTCACTAGACCCAGCCCTCCAGTTCTCATTCTAAACTAAAAATATTGTGACCAGTTAGTTTTACCAAAAACCTTCATGGAAGACACAACTATGCTGTAGTTGC
>NW_027317724.1:8624-9807 GCF_032062135.1 Pyxicephalus adspersus | reverse complement strand
TTTTAATTTCATTATATCTCAGTAGGTGTATAACAGACTGCAATATATTATTATAATAAATAGATTTTGTCTTTTCCATGTATATACAAATATAATTTTTATTAAAATTATCATTTTATCAAATCAGTTACTTTTGCCTAACCGAACAGCACATAATATATAATATATACTTACATCATTTGTTATGGGTTATCAATTCCATTGTCATCAATTAGCATTAAAAAAAAAAAAAAACTGATTTTTTCTACCCTTTTCCCTCCCTTTTTTTGTTACATCTAGTACCTTCCGTGTTTGCCCTTACTGTTATTATGAATAGGGTTTGAAACTACCTTTTCGTTTCTCCTTGTTATATGCCTTTTTAAGAGAAGTTTTAGTGTATCCTCTTTCCATCAATCTATTCTGCAGACCTCTTGCTGCTATCTCAAAAACCTCCTCCCTTGAGCAATTTTTCATTATTCTTTGATATTGTGAGAATGGTATACTTCTTTTCAAGGATTCTGGATGAGCGCTCTTCAAAGATAATATCGTATTTCCTGCAAGTCAAGAAATGATATTGACAATCTATCATATTGTAAAGTAAATGCTAAAGTATTTTTCTGAATTGTTTGATAGAATTCCAGCAGTAATTTTTCAGACCTCCGCCTGATGATGAACACATTATCTATATACCTCCGCCACAACAAGATGTGGCGGAGGAATATAGAGAGGGCATCATCCGACATGAGTTCTTTTTTCCAACCCCCCAGGTATAGGTTGGTATAAGTCGGGGCACAAGGTGTCCCCATCGCCACCCCCTGTACCTGAAGGTATTATCAATAAATATAAATATATTGAGTGTCAGTATATATTTAAAGAGTGTTATTATAAACTCAGTTTGCTTTTGCAGTGTTTGACTCGTTTCTGCCAGAAATTCCTTCACTACTTTTATTCATTGCTGATGAGGTATGCTTGGATTTGCAGAGCTTCTATATCAATTGCAACTAACAAACAGTCAGCTGGTAGTGATATATAGTGTTGGTCGAATAGCTCACTATTCGATTCGTCAGCTATTCGCTCGAATAGAGCAAAATTATTCGGGTGGTCGAATGTCAAAGTCGAACACCATTAAAGTCAATGGGAGGAAAAACTCGGGTTTCTACAGCCATCCAAACAGATGTAAAAAGATACATTGTAAAAAGATACA